>NW_028026419.1:0-10658 GCF_054177405.1 Leptonychotes weddellii
TCATCATCAAGACAGCATGGTACTGGCACAAAAACAGACACATAGATCATTGGAACAGATTAGAGAAACCAGAAATGGACCCTCAACTCTATCGTCAACTAATCTTTGACAAAGCAGGAAAGAATGTCCAACGGAAAAAAGACAGTCTCTTCAACAAATGGTGTTGGGAAAATTGGACAGTCACATGCAGAAGAATGAAACTGGACCATTTCCTTACACCAGACACAAAAATAGACTGCAAATGGTTGAAAGACCTCAATGTGAGACAGGAGTCCATCAAAATCCTAAAGGAGAACACAGGCAGCAAGCTCTTTGACCTCAGCCGCTGCAACTTCTTCCTAGCAACATTGCCAAAAGCAAGGGAAGCAAGAAAAAAATGAACTCTTGGGACTTCATCAAGATAAAAAGCTTTTGCACAGCAAAGGAAACAGTCAATGAAACCAAAAGACAACCAACAGAATGGAAGAAGATTTTTGCAACTGACATATCAGTAAAGGCTAGTATGCAAAATCTATAAAGAACTTAATCAAACTCAAAACCCAAAGAAAAATAATCCAATCAAGAAATGGGCAGAAAGGGCGCCTGGGTGGCTCAGTCGTTAAGTGTCTGCCTTCGGCTCAGGTCATCATCCCAGGGTCCTGGGATAGAGTCCCACATCGGGCTCTCCACTCAGCAGGGAGCCTGCTCCTCCCTCTCCCACTCCCCCTGCTTGTGTTCCCTCTCTCGCTGTGTCTCTCTCTGTCAAATAAATAAATAAAATCTTTAAAAAAAAAAAAAAGAAATGGGCAGAAGACATGAACACACATTTTTCTAAAGAAGACATCCACTTGGCCAACAGACACATGAAAAAGTGCTCAACATCGCTTGGCATCAGGGAAATCCACATCAAAACCTCAATGAGATACCACCTCACACCAGTCAGAATGGCCAAAATTAACAAGACAGGAAATGACAGATGTTGGCAAGGATGTGGAGAAAGGGGAACCTTCCTACACCGTTTGTGGGAATCAAAGCTGATGCAGCCACTCTGGAAAACAGTATTGAGGTTCCTCAAAAAGTTGAAAATAGAGCTACCCTCTGACCCAGCAATTGCACTACTGGGTATTTACCCCAAAGATACAAGTATAGTGCTCCGAAGGGTTACGTTCACCTAATGTTTATATCAGTAATGTCCACAATAGCCAAACTATGGAAAGAGCCAATATGTCCATCATCAGATGAATGGATAAAGAAGAAGTGGTATATATACATAATGGAATATTATGCAGCCATCAAAAATGAACTCTTGCCATTTGCAATGATGTGGATGGAACTAGAGGGTATTATGCTAAGTGAAATAAGTCAGAGAAAGACAAGTATCATATGATATCACTGACATGAGGAATTCTTAATCTCAGGAAACACACTGAGGGTTGCTGGAGTGGTGGGGCATGGGAGGGATGGCGTGGCCGGGTCATAGACTTTGGGGAGGATATGTGCCATGGTGAGTGCTATGAATCGTGTATGACTGATGAATCACAGACCCGTACCTCTGAAACAAATAATACATTGTATGTTAAAGAAAATAGTAGGAAGGGAAAAATGAAGGGGCAGAAAGTGGAGGGGGAGATGAACCATGAGAGACTATGGACTCTGAGAACCAAACTGAGGGTTTTAGATGGGAGGAGGGTGGGGGATATGTTAGTTCGGTGATGGGTATTAAGGAGGACATGTATTTAAGGGAGCACTGGGTGTTACACGCAAACAATGAATCATGAAACACTGCATCAAAAACTAATGATGTAATGTATGGTGAATAACATAACATAATAAAATATAATTTAAAAAACCACAAACAAGGTAATAACCAAATGTTTCCTAAAAAAAAAAAGTATTTGCTGATTCAAGTTATCTCTTTTCCAAATCCCCTGTCCATATCCTTGGAGTATTTTTCTAGTGTGTTGTCCTTTGTTTCCTTAGTTGATGTACAGTAGTCCTTTATGTTTTCTGAATAGTAACCCTCATTAAGTAAGTTGTATGTGAATTTTCTAGAAATTCTGTATGTGAGAATGGGAAACATGGATGAAATTGTTTTCTGCTGCATTATTTTAATCCTGAAAATGGAAAGGTCAAAACTATCTAACTGAACTGTGACTCAGACAAACAACAGAATACTGCATAGTAGTTAAATGAATATGAATAAAGTAGACCTATACATATGCACATAGCTAGTTTTCAAAAACATAAAGTTCAGTGTGCCAGCTGCAAGTTAAAAGACCTAATGAACTATCATATCTGTGTGAATTTGAAGACACACCAAGCCGTACTATAGATTTTATAGATAATACAGCCAGTTAGTGGAAGTAAAAATAAAGTGACTGGAAGAATACACACCAAATTCATGGATGTGGTTGACTCTGGGCACAGCAGTGTAGATAGGTATTAAGAAGTAAACAGAAAGTGATTTTAGTTTTATCTTAAGTATTCTGCTTCTTGTTGTTTAAAGAAAATACCAACTAATAAAAAGGAAATACCATCTCACTTCATTAACAGCACTATCAACAACTTAAAGTTGCTTGAAATGATCCACTTATTTATAAAGATCTTTCCAAAAAGAAAACCAGGGGCGCCTGGGTGGCTCAGTCGTTAAGTGGCTGCCTTCCACTCAGGTCATGATCCCAGGATCCTGGGATCGAGTCCCGCATCAGGCTCCTTGCTCGGCAGGGAGCCTGCTTCTCCCTCTGCCACTCCCTGCCACTCTGCCTACTTGTGATTCCTCCCTCTCTCTCTCTCTGTGTCAAATAAATAAATAAAATCTTTAAAAAACAAAACAAAACAAAACAAAAAGAATCAAATTTTCAGGGCACCTGGGTGGCTCAGTCAGTTAAGCATCTGCCTTCGGCTCAGGTCATGATCCCAGGGTCCTGGGATTGAGCCCTGCATTGGGCTCCCTGCTTAGTGGGGAGTCTGCTTCTCTCTCCCCTCTCTCGCCAGCTTGTGCTCTGTCTCCAATAAATAAATAAAATCTTAAAAAAAAGAAAACCAAATTTTTCATAATTAACCAAATTAAAAGCCTAAGCAGATAGACTTTGACCCAAGGTATCAGTGGAAATAAATACATAAAATAGCTATTTTCAAGAATATCTAAGAAGGGTATTTCTTATTAGCAGCATTTCAGCTCCATATAAAAGAAACTGTTATAAAGATCAGATACACATGCAAACATATTCATCATTCATGACAAAGCCCATGAAGATGTGGAGGGAAATGGTGTTCTTTCATTATTCTGCTACATTAATATTTTATTTTTCTATTGCCTATTTCATAGATTAACCTTCCTCCTGTTTCTGAAAAACTATTTGGAAAGAGGAAGAATTTATATGAAAAGAGTGCAAGAAGATGAAAGCATATAAAGTGAGACTCATACCAAAGCCAACTCACCTTTCCTTCTTTATATTATAAAACATTATTGTTTATCAAAAACAATTATTGTTTAACTTTAAACTTTTTAAAATGTTCTTAATATGACTGAGAAAAGGCTGGTAATGTTTTTAAAGAACCTTTTCATTTTAATTCACTTGCAAAAGGCAATGAATAAATATAGGGTGATGGCCAAAGTCTGCTGCTGAATGTAACACTTGTTAAATGATAGAGAAGGTGTTAACATTGAACAGCTGCTCCTCACAATAATAAAAACCTAATAAAATGAGGATCTGATTTGGGAATTTTATTGGGGTCATTGATGTTGAATTTCAGAAGGAAGTAAATAAAAAAGTTGTGAAGTATGTTTATCAAACCAAAGTAGTTAAAATAGTAGATTGTTCCAAAAGTTAGAAAAGAATTGATAAATGATTTCATAGAAAAGAGTAAATAATTCTTAATGTTACTCATATGCACCTGAAAGCTCATATTTGTTTACATTTAATTGGAACTTGATGTGAAATAGGGGGTAAGATAGCTAAAGATTTCAGTTAACAGTTCCTCTGCTAAAGTAAATCATCAGGGCTGAAAACTGAGATACTTATCCTAGTATCTCATGTGATCCAGACTTTTATAATACGTCTTCTAGACTCAATCTATTACAAGATAAGGTAAACTTCTTACTCTAAGCCTTACAACCTTAGTCATTGTCACCTGTATCAGTTTCATTATCTTAATCCCTTCCCTTGTGATTGACATAACCCCAAAAGTATACTTAAATGTCTGCATATTCAAATATCTTTGAGACATGATCTTGCTAACCATGACCTTTTGCCTAATTGTGCTGATTCAATAATTCTATTTTTACTCAAAATATATTAAACATATTTTTAAAAAATATTTCCCATACATATTACCTACTGAAAACTTTCATTTCATTCTTAATATTATAAATCTCCCAACATATTATATAAAAATATTCTATAATATAATAATATAAATATAATATAATATAAATAAGATTATAAATCTTCCACATAATTAGGTGATTTGTAATGATCAGTGTATTCCAGAGGCAGAATCAAAATACTTCTTGTTACTTGCCGAAAAAAGTATTTGAATTTTCAAATTCAAGGGGTCTTCTCATTAAATAGTGTAAACTTTCTTGCAAGAACTGGCTCTGTGTTCAGTTAGGATAGAGCAACTCAAAAGCTATTTATTGAAAGACTTTGTGCAATCTAAACCATTATCCTCCAAAACATTTTTTTTTTAATTTCAGGATTAAAATTTATACTCCTCATCACAAAGTACCTATAAGTGCTATAAAAAATGGACTTTATTGACTCAAATTTTATCATGTATTTACCTTTGGGAAGTTCTATTTTCTTTTTTAATTTTGCATGGAAAAAAACTTAACCTTTTATCCTCCTAATAACTTTTTCAAAATATTCTTTCATAATTCAAGTCTTTCTATCTTTTCTTATTAACATATTTATCACAACTTCTCAATCCATAAAATGGCAAATTCCATCACATTATTAAAAATATTGCTTTAAAGAGATAACAAAAATTAAAATTAAAATAAATAAAATAAAATATAAATGAAGTTTTTCTTTGTATCCTTTCCTAGGAGACATCTTGCAGGGCTAAGGTGCCCTGACCCACCCACCCTTAGGTGGCATTCTCAGCCAGTTCCCCTCACTGGGCATCAGCTACACCTTTACAAAATTAGGAGCTGAACAAAAACATCTCAAAGATTCCTTCCAAGCCAACAATTCCCTAATTCTCTAATTGATTAGCCCTGGGATAATTAGCTATCTATGATGTGATAGTCACTCATTTTATTACTTTTAGTGTGAGTACTGACACTATACAATATAGAATATAGCTTATGATGAAATTATCCTGATTTCCTGAAAGCAACACAAGTTCATTAACTTTTAATCCATTAAATACTGAATTAATTCTTCTTGAAGCACTGATGCAAAAAAAAAAAAAATACAATTACTAAATTGAACAAAATATGCATTTTATTAAATTAAACCTTCATATTTAAAAGTCAAGTGTGGGTTCCTGATTTATATTGTAAGAGATCAATTTTTCATTGGTCAACTTGATGAAATCAATTTTATCCATGGTTTTACCTCAAACCTTTTAGATTTCTTTTGGAAACATCACTATCAGAGATGTCATGGAGTCTTCAAGGAGAATGATTGTGTGTGAAGCAAGAAAAGAAAAAGCCAACCTGTGAATTACTTCATTTGCTCACTCAGCCCATATTTCCTCAGGCCACAGGAGGCCAAGATTTAAAGTGTAGTCACTAAGATTAATGTCACTTATGTTTCTATCTTTTTTGTCAAGATTTCTAGCTGTCTGCAAGATCTCTTCTGTACCATCTCTTTCTTGGGTGAGAATACCCATAGGTACAAAAGCAGTTACTGTCAGTCGTCCTGTGACATCAACTCTTCTTATCTTTCTCTCTCCTGGCAATGGGTCAACATACCAATTGTGGCAACTGACACTGCAGCATGATATGACCCCGGGACCTCACCGAGTGCAGGACAGAGCCACAGCACCTTCTTAAAGGAGTGAGAAACAGAACTGCTTATCCCAGTGAACCAGGGAGATTTAGAAAGAATCATTCCTTAATAAAGGATGAAATAGGTTCCAGAACAAAGGTAATTACCAGATATTAAAGAAGCACATTACATGATGATAAAAAAGATCAATTTGCCAAGAAGACAGTGATTCTAAATAGCAAAAAACACAACTGTAAAATATATGTAACAAAAAGTCTAAAAAGATAAATAGACAAGTCCACAAATAGAGGTGGGGGCTTCAACACCAAACTCTCACCAGCACTAGGAGGCACAAAATGAGGAAGATATAGAATAACTGAACAATACCATCAACTAACAAGATTTCACTGCTATCTATAGGACACTCAACCCAGCAAGAGCAGAAGATAATGTTACAGAATCTATATCATGGATCTGTTGATCATTTTAGCTGCATATTACATGTTGAGTTGTAGGATTACATTAAGGAATGATCTGATGGGAAAGTGCATAGTAACTACCTATCTAGGCCAGGGGCTACCTATCTAGGAAAAAGATGAGGAGGGATGGAATTAAGACAGTGGCAGTGAGGATGAGCCTCAAAAGGAAGGACTCTCCCCTACATGAATACTTGATCCACTGATTAAAATATATCATGGTATATTTCTGTTCTTTACCAAGGAACTCCTTACATTTTTATTGCTTGAGGTGAGATTTTATGTTTCTGAGTAGTCATTCAGGAGCTTCTTTCTTGAAAGTACTCAAGGTCTGTGCACTCCTTGAATTACTGATGTTTCTTCTCCATTTTTACAAACATTGAAAGTACAAACTGCACCTTTTCTATCTAAAGTCATTTCAACCAGACTCTTCTAGTGATTTGGATGATGTGATTCAAATGCTACTCTCCTTCTCATGGCCACACAGTTGCCTTCTTTCCTATTATTGCTTTCTCTTCACAAGTAGCAGACTTCCCTTTGTCTCCATCCCTCCCTCAGAACACAGCCTCAAGGGGCATGTCCCTCTGTCAACCCTTGTGGGAAGAATAGGAAGCTGTTTGAAGCTTTCCAAATGGAAAGGAGAACAGACAAACCAGCCAGCCCCAGAGAAAGAAAATGGTCCAGATGTCAGGAGATTCAGTCTGGTTGAACCATCACAAGTTTCAGGCTTGGAAGGACTGACTATTTCATTTGACTTTGTATATCCTAAAGTAAGTGTAAGAGTGCCCTGCATTTAAGAGGTATATACACACATATCAGGTCAATTCAAACGAAGATTTTAGGAAATGCTTGATGAGTGAATAAAAGTTGAATGTAAAGCTCATTTTGCTTATACATTTGCCTGGTGTGTAAAGTATGAGATTAGTTTTGTGTTCTGTGATCTCTTTGACTGCCTATTTTTAAAATGGTTATTTTTAAGCAAAGAAAGTTCCCAAATGAATTTATTTATCAGATATTTTTCAAGATCCTACCATGTGCCAAGCAATGTGTAATTGACACAAAGGTGAGAAGATGCCCCCTCAGCTGTCTGGGAGCTTCAGTGTAATGCCAGAAGCAGACCATAAAGCATAATTAAGATTATATATAAATGTAGCAATAGAGAGAGGTAGAAACTACCACTTGAGATAAAATAAGGCAAGATGTCTACAGATGTAAGGAGTGACCTCTTGCCTAGTATAAGCCAATCTGCTTTGATGGGAGACTAGATGGAATCCACTTTCCTCTCAAACTCTTTCACTACCAAAGGAGATAAAGATTCTGTAACTAGAAATAGGAGCAGAAAAAAAAAATCAGCTTAAATGTCTTCTCATTCTCTGGTTATATCACCTCTGTCATCAAATATTAATGGCTAATACTAATTAATAAACTACATATCTATACTACATCATTAAATGTCTTATTTCTCACTTAGAAAAAACAGACACATTTATTTTTTCTATTCTGATTTCTTTACTGAATGACTGAAAATTCAAACAATGATGTAGAATTTCAGATACTTAAAAAAATTCAATACATGCTGACAAAATTTTGGGCAAGAAAAATTAGCACATTTTTTTCTGGGGAAACATTAGCTTCAGGGAAGCTAAATGTGTTTTCCTCTGTCTCAGTCATTGGTTACAGAGCCTGTCCTCTGATTTCCTTTACACACCATATTACAGGTAAAACACACACACAAACACACACCAGAAAACTCAACAATAGCTACCATATTACAGAAAACACATTATAGGAAAACTTTAGTCTCTAAAATTCTTTTTTTTAAAGATCTTATTTTTTTTTTGTAGTGTTCAATGATTCAATAGTTGTGTATAACACCCAGTGCTCACCACAACATGTGCCCTCCTTAATACCCAATTCTTGAATTAAATATACATATATAGAACTAAGTAGGAAGGAACAGGTTGTTCTGTTCTGACATTTACCCATAACAAAATCTCCAAGATAACTACAATTCATAGTTCTTTATGGACTGATGGAAACATTCTTTATTGTACCCAAAGAAAAACAAGTCATCATGGCAAATTTAAGGATCGAAGGTAGAGGAGGGCAGAGCAAGATGGCAGAGGAGTAGGAGACCTGGATTTTGTCTGGTCCCAGGAATTCAGCTGGATGGGGATCAAACTATTCTGAACACCTACAAACTCAACAGGAGATGGAAGAAAAGAATAGCAACAACTCTCTGAACAGAAAAGCGACCACTTTCTGGAAGGTAGAACGTGCAGAGAAATGAATCCTAGGCGATATTCGGGAGGATAGAAGGCAGAGGAGGGGGCCTCCGGGGGCCACTTCTGGCAAGTGATAAAGCAGCGGAGCACAAAATCGTAACTTTTAGAAGTCTGCTCCACTGAGGGACATCGCTCCAGTGGCTAAGCAAGGGGTGGAACCCTCGTGGGACAGTGTGGTCTCAGGACACTCGGGGTCACAGAAAGACTGGGGGTGCCTGGGTGCAGCAGAGCTCCCAGGTATCAGAGCAGGGAAGCCGGCTGCAGAGACGGAGCCAAGGAAGGGGTTCTCAGCTCGGGTTGCCATAGACTGTGATCCGTGGCACAGTCGGGCCACTGTTCCTCCAGCAGGGACCCAACAAGCGGCAGATCCGGGGAGACTCACCTTCCTTCCCTGGGAGGAGCGCCATGGGAGCACACCGCAGGGATCTGCTGGGTTTGGAGACTCCACACCGAGTCGGGTGCCAGAGATAGAAATGCTTGGTCACAGGCCAGGTGAGCATGGAGTGTGGCCAGAGACCAGGGAGATGGGAGGGACTGACTGCTTTTCTCTGGGGGCTCACTGAGGAATGGGTCCCGAGTTCTCGGCTCCTCGGGCGGAGATCGGGAGGCTGCCATTTTCACTCTCGGCCTCCAAAGCTGTACGGAAAGCTTGCAGGGAACAAAAGCTCCCAAGAGCAAACCCGAAGAGATTACAGCAAGGGCAGGGCAATTCCGTCTCCGGCAAAGACATTTGGGAACCACGGCAACAGGTCCCTCCCCCAGAAGATCAGTGAGAAGAGCCAGCCAAGACCGAGTTTACCGATCAATGAGAATGGAAAAATTCAGCGCTAGGAGAATAATGCACATAGAATCCATGGCTTTTTTACCATGATTCTTTAGTCTTTCAAAGTTAATTTTTTTTAACTCTCTTTTAATTTTTTTTGAATTTTTCTTTTTCCCTTTTTCAACCAACATCTTATCAATCCCTTTTTTTAAAAAAACATTTTTATTTTTCATTTTAGAGTCACATTCTATCCCTTCATAGTAGTTACCTGTATTTTTGGCATATATATCTCTTTAAAATTGTAGGATAGTTTCTTCGAACAGTTCAAAATATACCCTAAATCTCTAGTGTATGTTTTTGTTTTACTCTCCTGCCTAATCACATTCTCTCCCTTTTTTTCTTCTTTTTTTAATCCTCTTTTCTTTTTTCAAACGACTTCTTATCAATTCCTTTTATAAAATGTTTTATACTTTTCATCTTGACAGTCATATTCCATCCCTTCATCATATCAACCCTTATTTTTGTACATATATAAGTTTTTCTTTCTTTAAAATTTTGGGAGGCACTTTCTTCTAACAGACCAAAATACACCCAAAACCTAGTGTGTGGCACTGATCTATGCACCAGCCTGATCATATTTGATCATATTCTGTTTTTTTTTTGTTTTGTTTTGTACTGTTTTTTTCTTTGTTTTTATTTTTTCTTATTCTTTTTTTTTTCTTTTTCTTTTTCCTTTCTTTACGTTTCTTTTTCCTCCAGCTTCAGGTCTTTTCTGATTTGTTTACAGTATATTTTCTGGGGACATTGTTACCCTGTTAGCATTTTGTTCTCTCATTAATCTATTCTCCACTGGACAAAATGACAAGACAGAAAAAATCACCTCAACAAAAAGAATGAGGTAGTACCAACTGCCAGGGACCTACTCAATACGGACATTAGTACGATGTCAGATCTAGAGTTCAGAATCATCACTTTAAAGATACTAGCTGGGCTTGAAAAAAATATGGAAGTTATTAGAGAAACCATTTCTGGAGAAGTAAAAGAACTAAAATCTAACCAAGTTGAAATCAAAAAGGCTATTAATGAGGTGCAATAAAAAATAGGGGTGCTAACTGCTAGGATAAATGAGGCAGAAGAGAGAATTAGTGATATAGAAGACCAAATGATGGAAAATAAAGAAGCTGAGAAAAAGAGAGATAAACAACTACTGGATCAC
>NW_028026420.1:0-617 GCF_054177405.1 Leptonychotes weddellii
TGCATGGTATAGTACTTTGTTAAATGTTTTTTCTACATCAACTGAAATGATTATATGGTATTTATTCCTTCTTTTATTTTTTTAAAGATTTTATTTATTTGAGAGAGATAAAGAGCATGAGCAGGGGGAGGGGCAGAGGGATAAGCAAACTCCGCATTGAGCGGAGAGGCTGATATGGGGCTCGATTCCAGGACTCTGGAATCATGACATGAGCCAAAGGCAGAGGCTTAACCAACTGAGCCCCACAGGTGCCCCTATCCCTTCTTTTATTGATGTGATGTATCACATCGTGAATATGGAACTTCCCTTGCA
Source organism: Leptonychotes weddellii (assembly GCF_054177405.1). Taxonomy (NCBI): domain Eukaryota; kingdom Metazoa; phylum Chordata; class Mammalia; order Carnivora; family Phocidae; genus Leptonychotes; species Leptonychotes weddellii. The sequence continues at coordinate 313 of NW_028026420.1, forward strand.
CCCCAGGGATAATTCCCACTTGATCATAGTGAACGATTCTTTTCATGTATCATTGGATTCTATTTGATATTTTATTGACAAATTTTACATCTGTGTTCATCAGAGATATTGGCTGTAGTTTTTTTTTTTTTTTTGTAGTGTTTTTATCTGGTTTTGGTATCAGGGTAATGCTGGCTTCATAGAATGAATTAGGAAATTTTCCTTCCTCTTCTAGTTTTTGGAATAGTTTGAGAGGAATAGGTCTTAACTCCTCTTGAAATGTTTGGTAGAATTCACCTGTGAAGCCCTGGACTTCTGTTGGCTGA
>NW_028026421.1:0-617 GCF_054177405.1 Leptonychotes weddellii
ATATACTGACATCAATGGAATGAAATAATATACTGGGAAAAAAATGAAAAAGTCAATGATTTAATGTAGGTTTGAAAATATGCTCTACCCTCACAGCAAAAATAGATACTGCCTCTTTAGATTCTAAATATACTACCTATATATATTTTTTTTTCAAAAAGGAAGAATATTCACTCAATTATCAAGATTGGATGAAAAAACTATTATTTGCAAATTACCACATTAGTTCTCAAGAGGCATAAAAAATCAATTGCACATAATTACATGCCTTAGGAATCTTGTATCAGGGAGGTGAGCCAGGACATATATAATGATCTAAGATATGTAGAAAATGGTATTTTTGTACCATTAATTACCTCAAGCAGCAAAAGCTATAGAGCTCCAGTGTGAGATTATTGGTAGCCACAGCCAGTACAATGAAATGTGGTGGTCATGATTGTTTGAGACCAGAGAATTAGACAGGCTGTAGGGAGACTGAGTAGATGTGTTGGAGCATCAGTTGAGATCAGTAGTTTCGAATAGGGATATATTAGTGTTTCACTAAGCTAGAAAAAGCTACTTAGTTTTATAAACAAATTTGAACAAGTAATGACCACCCATAATTTGACATGCTTTTG
>NW_028026422.1:0-617 GCF_054177405.1 Leptonychotes weddellii
TTTTTTTTTTTTAAAGATTTATTTATTTGAGAGAGCGAGAATGAGAGAGAGAGAGAGAGTACATGAGAGGGGGGAGGGTCAGAGGGAGAAGCAGGCTCCTCGCTGAGCAGGGAGCCTGATGCGGGACTCGATCCTGGGACTCCGGGATCATGACCTAAGCCGAAGGCAGTCGCTTAACCGACTGAGCCACCCAGGCGCCCGAGTTTCCTCATCTTTTCCAACTTCTAGAAGCTGCCCACAGTCCTTGGCTCATGGCTCCTTTTAATTTCCCAAACAGCAAACAGGGATGAAGCCACATCGAATCACTCCCCACTTATTTGCTGCCTCCTTCTTCCACCCAGCAAATCCAGGATCATCTCCCCATCTCAAGGGCAGATGATTAGCAATCTTAAATCTGTCTACAATCTTAACTCCCCTTTGCCATGTTAACCTAATGCATTCATAGGTGTTAGGGGTTAGAACGCGGACATCTTTGGGGGCCATTCTTCTGCCTCCCGTGAGGGGGATAGCTAAGGAAAACAAAATATATTGAACGACAGGTGATATTAAGGGCAATAGAGAAAGGCAACGCGGGAGCGGGAACCGAGTATGCAGGACCTGTGTGTTCTTCTGTAAGG
>NW_028026423.1:0-617 GCF_054177405.1 Leptonychotes weddellii
CACAGCAAAGGAAAGAGTCAACAAAACTAAGTGGCAGCCCACAGAATGGGAGAAGATATTTGCAAATGACATATCAACACCCAAAAGACAAACAATCCTGTCAAGTAATGGGCAGAAGACATGAACAGACATTTCTCCAAAGAAGACATACAAATGGCCAACAGACACATGAAAAAATGCTCAACGTCACTTGTCATCATGGAAATACAAATGAAAACCACAATGAGATACTACCTTACACCAGTTAGAATGGCTAAAATTAACAAGACAGGAAACAACAACTGTTGGCAAGGTTGTGGAGAAAGGGGAACCCTCTTACACTTGTGGTGAGAATGCAAGCTGGTACAGACACTCTGGAAAACAGCAGGGAGGTTCCTCAAGACATTAAAATAAAGCTACCCTATGACCCAGCAGTTGCACTACTGGATATTCCCTCCCACCAAAGATATAGATGTAGTGAAAAGAAAGGGCACCTGCACTACTGGGTATTTACCCCAAAGATACAAAAGTAGGGATCCGAAGGGGTACGTGCACCCCGATGTTTATAGCAGCAATGTCCACAATAGCCAAACTGTGGAAAGAGCCAAGATGTCCATCGACAGATGAATGGATAAAGA
>NW_028026424.1:0-617 GCF_054177405.1 Leptonychotes weddellii
CTCATGTACGACAAAGCACAGAGAATGAGAGATTTTTTTAAGTATAAATTTTAATCCCTTTGTTATATCTCCCATGGAGTCATGTAACTGGAAATGAAAACTGAAGAGAAAATAAAGATTGCAGTAATGCAGTTAAGTGTTTTGTGGGTGTCAAAGCCAATAAATAAATAATAGAAAGGAAAGGTAAAAAAAATATCCTCGGGTCATAGATGATACAAGTGTGAGTATATCCTTGCTATTAAGGAATTAGAACAATAAGGTATTCAGATGAAAAATGAAAAGTCACTCTTCACATACCACGGGCGGTCTTGCTACTCCCACAGTGATTTAAGAAAAATATTTCTTTTAGGAAACATATCTTGAACAAGACTGTGCAATTATATCCAAGTAAGTTTTTGCTGCCTTTGGTGAGTGTGAGTGACTAATGCTTTCCAGTTATGGGCGCTGGGAAAACTGCGCCACAAAAGATCATTCCAAACAAGTAAAATATTCTGCTGTAGTTTGTACATATAATAAACCCCTTTATTTGAGCATAAAGAGAGATTTGATTTTTCTTTTTTTTTTTTAAAGATTTTATTTATTTATTTGACAGAGAGAGAGAGATAGCGAGAGCAGGA
>NW_028026425.1:0-617 GCF_054177405.1 Leptonychotes weddellii
GCCTCCCCTCTCACTAGATTTGAAGCAACTTGCAGGCGGGACGTTGGCCCACGCACCCCGGGGACTCTCCCGACAGCTCAGCATCACTGAGGGGACTCAATACAAGTGTGATGAATGAATGAAAGATGACTATGTCACAGAGCCCCAAATGCTATAAAGAAGAGTTCATTTGGAATCTGCACCTGCGTAGGAATTCCCCGAGCACCTGCGGAGGCCAGAGCCTCCCGTTTTCTCAGCCTATCAAAGAGGGAAGCTGCTTCATTCCCTCCCTCCCTCCCGTGACCTTTCATTCATCTGCCGGGAAAGGGCTGTGATCTTCCCCAACATACTGACACTCTCAGCATGTAACAGTGCTGCCCCCCATCCCCCCACCAAAGAGACCTGCCCTTTAATGTCAATCTGGTAAAATTCCACGTAAAAGTTTGTTTCACTGGAACATTTTCACAAATGAAAACAACAAGGACATAGTAAAGGCATCCGGTTTTACTGGTTTAAGGGGGGGAGGTTGTCTTACTGAAGTCATCTGCAAACGGAAAGAGGGACAAAACACTGCCCTATTTTTCTCCTGTCATCTGAATCCCAAATTCAATTCCTGAATTTCCAGACCACCTCCTTTT
>NW_028026426.1:0-617 GCF_054177405.1 Leptonychotes weddellii
ATGATGTAATGTATGGGGATTAACATAAGAATAAAAAAAATAAAATAAAAAAAAAATAATGATGTGTGCTAGTCACATGCAAATAGGGCCCAGTGGAACTCATTTATTTCAGTGCGATTTCAGTGCGTATTATGTCATTAAATCCTCAAAGCGAGGCTACTGCAGGGACTCCTGAACCTGTTTTAGGGACAAGAGAGCCATTCCTTTGAAGAGGCAATGATCTGTGCCCTGCCTTGCCCTGTTTTAGTTCCTGGCAGCCCAGGAAGACCCTGAGATCATGACCTGAGCCGAAATCAAGAGCTGGATGCTTAACCGACTGAGCCATCCAGGCGGCGCCCTGCTCTAATTCATTTTTAAAAATCAATACCAACTTTGTTACTTTCCCTCTAACTGGAAACAAACTATCTGAGGCTCACACCATAATGGATGCTGTTGGGGAAGTTGAGAACCCCTGGTCTCAGGCTCGCAGTATCAGTCCAGATGGGCTGGATTATGCTGCAGTAACAAACAACCCCCAAATCCCAGTGGTTTCAGTCAACAAATTCATTTCTAGTTCATTCTGTGTGGATTTTTCAGGTCGGCAAGGGGTGAGTCCTCCCCACAGCCATTCAGGGACC
>NW_028026427.1:0-617 GCF_054177405.1 Leptonychotes weddellii
GGAAAACTTCCAGTTACAGCTTAAGGTCTGGATCCATGTGGCCTCCTCCATGAAAGCTTTTCCGAAGTGTTCCATAGAAGGGGTCTTCGGGGGGCCCCGGGCACCTCCAGCAAGCGTTGCCCGTATCTCTGACCCTGGTTTCATCACCCTGATGTTCATTGAAATGGCGACCCGTTAAGTGATATCCGTTGCTAGTTCTGTCTGAGCCCTAGGAGGACAGAAATCAGCTCATCATGCTTTATATCTCCAGTGTCCACCTTAAGTGCCTGGCACATAGCTGGAACTTGAGAAACGTCGAGAAAATGAACAAGTGAAAAGATGGGAACACAAGAGGCTAAAATCTAGCCACAGTCTCTGGTCGTTAGCACATGGGCCTTCTTTCTGGGGCTGCTCTCTGATGATGTTCTTTTGTCTTCACTCAGGCACTCTGATTGTCCTGAAACATCCCTACCCAAGAAAAGTGGAAGAACCTTGCATTTACGAGTCTGTCCGGGTTCACACAGCAATGCAGACGGGCAGAACGGAAAGTGACCTCGTGCCCACCGCACCTTCTGTAAGTGGCTGACCCGTAAGTCATTGCCTACCATGCAAGGAAGAGTAGATACTTTTACAAGTAC
>NW_028026428.1:0-617 GCF_054177405.1 Leptonychotes weddellii
AGAGACGATGGACTCTGAAAAACAAACTGAGGGTTCTAGAGGGGAGGGGGGTGGGAGGATGGGTTAGCCTGGTGGTGGGTATTGAGGAGGGCACATTCTGCATGGAGCACTGGGTGTTATGCACAAACAATGAATCATGGAACACTACATCTAAAACTAATGATGTCATGTATGGGGATTAACATAACAATAAAAAAATAAAAAAAAAAACGTTTAGCATGGATGCCTTTTTGGTCATTTAAATAACTTAGCAATAGCAACTAGCAATTTCAAAAGTTGACTGACTTTCACACTTTCCATAGTAGAATATAGATTGGTTTAGCATCCACATATATAACTCTACATATATTGAACAGCTTTAAATTTTAATTTATAAAGAAAGGACAAGATGATGCTACTTGCTATTATTAATTCTAATTATCTCTCTATTATTTTAATGTCAGTGTCCGGTCACTGCAAAACAAAATGAACCTCTTTCCAGTTGAAGACCTTAAAAAGTAATTTGCCTAATGTTCTATGGCATTAACACGCATGGTCACGTTTCTATTCCCAATATTTTTATTAAATCAACTATAGAGTAATGGTACACATTGTTATCATATCTCATACAGACAAAG
>NW_028026429.1:0-617 GCF_054177405.1 Leptonychotes weddellii
GGCGGGAGCTGTTGGGTGGTGAGGGGTCGTGACGTGTGTGGTCACTGAGGCACTGAAGCCAGACAGAACCAGGATAAATCGAGGGCCCGTCACAGACCTCTGTATGGACATAGACCAGCTGTTTCTCGTCTTTCTGAGGTGGTTGTCTCAGGTGCATAGGTTGTTTGCACATTAAACAACATATATTCACCCCAGCCATCAGCAGTCCAGGAGGTTAAATGAGTGTCAGTAGCCACAGGCAGCCTGTCTCTGGCTCTGGCTTTAGTAGAACATATTGGGGGGGCCAGCAAACAGCACCTTCTTCTGGGAGTCCCCCCTGCACAGAGGCCCACCAGGACTGCGGGCTCAGATTCCAGCTGACAGGTCATAGAGGTGACAGAGGAGCGAGGGGTGCAGACCCAGGAGCCTGCAAGCATCTCAAGTGAGGGGCAGGACAGGGGTGACCCAGGCCCCATGGGGGACACTGGGGGACACCGGCGGGCGGGCGAAGCTGCCTGCAGAAGCTTCTGGAAAGAGCCCTCTGTGTGCAGGAGAATCCCTGGACTCGGTAGAAAAGTCAGCGAGGTGTCCTAGCATCCGAGCCCCGCGCCCTGCCCCATGGCTCAGGAGGGCCACGG
>NW_028026430.1:0-10657 GCF_054177405.1 Leptonychotes weddellii
TATATATATATATATATACAATGGAATATTACTGAGCCATCAGAAGGGATGAATACTTAAAATTTACATCAACATGGATGGAACTGGAGGGTATTATGCTAAGTGAAATAAGTCAGAGAAAGACAATTATCATATGGTTTCACTCATATGTAGAATATAAGAAACAGCAGAGAGGATCATAGGGAAAGGGAGGGAAAACTGAATGGGAAGTCATCAGAGAGGGAGAAAAAACATGGGAGACTCTTAACTATAGGAAAAAAATTGAGGGTTGCTAGAGGGATGGTGGGTGGGGGTATGGGGGAATTGGGTGATGGTCATCCAGGAGGGCACGTGATATGATAAGCACTGAGTGTTATATTTATATGCAACTGATGAATTATTGAACACTACATCTGAAACTAATGATGTACTACATGCTAGCTAATTAAATTTAAATAAATTAAATTTTTAAAAGTTACAGTAAAATTAAAAGTAAAATGATGACACAAAAATGATATACTATTTATATATTAAACAAAGAAATTGGGTATGGCAATATCAACAACAGTTGAAACTTGCCTTAATATAAAAAGTAATGCTACACAAGATAAAAAGGAATAAATTCTGACATCAAAAACACAAAACATGGGGGAGGGTAGTAAAAATGTAATTTTAGAATGTGTTTGAACTAAGTTGTTATCAACATAAAATAGACTGTTATAAATTTAAGTTGTTCTATGCATGCCTCATGGTAATCAAAAAGCAAAACATATGGAAGATATATGAAGGATAAAAAGAAGGGAATCTGAGCATACCTTTAGAGAAAATCATCAAATCACAAAAGAAGGGAGCAAGAAAAGAAGAAAGAAACAAAGGAATTATAAAACAGTCAGAAAACAATGAACAAAATAGCAATAAGTGCATAACTATCAATAATTACTTTAAAAGTAAATGGAAGAGCACCTGGGTGGCTCAGTCGGTTAAGCATGTGCCTTCAGCTCAGGTCCTGATTCCAGGGTCCTGGGACGGAGTGCCCCATCAGGCTCCCTGCTCAGCGGGAAGTCTGCTTCTCCCTCTCCCTCTCCCCTCCCCCCTGCTCTTGCTCTCTCTCAATCTCTCAAATAAATACATAAAATCTTTAAAAAATAAAATAAAATAGGGATGCCTGGGTGGCTCAGTCAGTTAAGCATCTGCCTTTGGCTTAGGTCATGATACCAGTGTCCTGGGATCAAGTCCCGCATCAGGCTCCTTGCTCAGTGGGGAGCCTGCTTCTCTCTCTGCCTGCCGCTCCCCCTGCTTGTGCTCTCTCTTTCCCTCCCTTTCTTTCTCTCTCTCTCTCAAATAAATAAATTAAAACAAAATTAAATAAATAAAATAAATAAAAGTAAGTGAACTAAATTGTCCAATCAAAAGACACAGAATAGTGGAATGGGTAAAAAAAAAATAAGACCCATCTATATGCTGCCTACAAAAGACTTACTGCACATGTAAGGACATACATAGATTGAAAGCAAGAGATGGAAAAGATATTCCATGTAAATTGAAACCAAAAGAAAACTGGGATAGCTATACTCATATCACACAAAACAGACTTTAAGACAAACACTGTAATAAGAGACAAAGAAGGTCATTATATAGGGGAGCAATATAAAGAGGTCAATCCAACAAGAGGATATAACATTTTAAATATTTATTTAATAAGTTCTTAATAAATACAAGAAGATTGAAATCATATCAAGCTCTTTTCCAACCTTAATAGTATAAAACTAGAAATAAATTACAAGAAGAAAACTGGAAAATTCAGAAGTATATAAAAGATTAAACATGCTACTGAACAATCAATAGGTCAAAAAAGAAATCAAAAGAGAAATCAAGAAATCTTGAGGCAAATGAAAATAGAACTACATACCAAAACCTAAAGGATGCAGCAAAAGCTGTTCTAAAAGGTAAGTTTGTGTGATAAATGCCTACATTAAAAAGCAAGAAAGATCTCAAATAAACAACCTACCTTTATATCTCAAGGAACTAAAAAAAGAACAAATTAAGCCCAAAGTTTATAGAAGAAAGGAAATAATAAAGATCAGAGTAGAAAAAAATGAGGGACTAAAAACACAGTAGAAAACATCAATGAAACCAAGAGCTGGTTTTTTGAAAAGATAAACAAAATAAACAAACGGTTGGCTAAACTTACCAAGAAAAAGATAGAGGATTCACATAAATAAAATCAGAAATGAAAGAAGACATGTTATAATTGATACCACATTAATATAAGGAAAATAAGAGACTGCCATGAACATGCAATGAATATGCTAAAAAATTGGACAACCAAGATGAAATACTTAAATTTCTAGAAACATACAACCTGCCAAGACTGAATCAAGAAACTTTAGAGAATCAAAAACATCCCAATAAGTGAAGGTCCAGGACCAGATGGATTAACTGGTGGATTCTACCAAACATTTAAAGAAGAACTAATGCTAATCCTTTCCAAACTCTTCCAAAAAATAGAAGGAGGGAGTATTTCTAACCTCATTTTCCAAAGCCAGAATTACCCTGATACCAAAACCAGACCAAGCATACTGCAAGAATAGAAAATATCAAGCCAGTATACTTGATGGACATATATGCAAAAATCTTCAATAAAATATTAGCAAACTGAGTTCAACAATACATTAAAGGAATCATTCACCATCAACAAGTGGGATTTATCCCTGCAATGCAAGAATGGTTTAATAACCACAAATCAAACAATGTAGAACAGAACTGAGAGCCCAGAAATACACCCACACATATATGGTCAATTAATTTACAACAAAGGAGCCAAGAATGTAAAATGGGGAAACTTTAGTCTCTTCAATAAATGGTGTTAGGAACAGGGACAGCCACATGTGAAACAATGAAACTGAACCCTTATCTTATACCTTACATAAAGATTAATTCAAAATAAATTAAATACTTGAATGTAAGACCTGAAACCATAGAATCTCTAAAAGAAAACATAGGCAGTAAGCTCCTTGATGTTGGTCTTGGCAATGATTTTTGGATCTGACATCAAAAGCAAAGGCAACAAACACAAAAATAAACTACTGAGACTACATCAAACTAAAAAGCTCCTGTTCAGCAAAGGAAACCATCAACAAAATGAAATGGCAACCTACCGAATGTGAGAAAATATTTGCAAATCATAGATCTGATAACCAGTTAATATCCAAAATACATAAAGAACTCATACAGCTCAATAACAAAAAAAAAAAACAAAAACAAAAAACAAATAGCCTGATGTAAAAATGGGCAGAAGATCTGAATAGACATTTTTCAAAGAAGAAATATAGATGGCCAACAAGTACATGAAAAGATGCTCAACATCACCAATAATTCAAGGAAAAGTGAATCAAAACCACAGTGATATATCATCTCACACCCGTAAGAATGACTCTTATCAAAAAGACAAGAAATAGCAAGTATTGGTGAGGATGTAGAGAAAAAGGAACCCACTGTTGGTGAGAATGTAAATTTGTGGAACCATTATGGAAAACAGTAGAGGTTCCTCAAAACATTAATAATAGAAATACAATATGATCCAGCAATTCCACATCTGGGTATTTATCTGAAAAAAATTAAAGCACTAACTCAAAAAGATATACACACCCCTGTGTTCATTAGAGCATTATACAAGAGCCAATGTATAAAAACAAACCAAGTGTCCATTGATAGATAAATGGATAAAGAAGATGTGATATATATGAGAAATTAAATATTTCAGCCATAAAGAAGAATGAAATCTTGCCATTTGTGACAACATGGGTGGACCTGAGGACATTATGAGAAGTGAAATAAATCAGACAGAGAAAGACAAATATCATGTGTTATCACTTATATGTGGAATCATAAAAAAAAAAAATTAAAAACCAACAACAAAACCCAAAACTTGGAGAAACAGAACAGACTGCTGGTTGCTGGATGGAGGGAAGAAGGGAAGATGGGGGGTTGGGTGAAATGGGTGAAGGGAGTCAAAAGGTACAAACTTCTAGTTATAAAACAAATAAGTTATGGGGATGTAATGCACAGCATGGTGACTATAGTTAATAGTACTGTATTCATATTTGAGCATTGCTGAGAGTAGATCTTAAAAGTTCTCATCACAAGAAAAAATATTGTTTTTAAGTATGGTGATGGATGTTTACTAGACTTATTGTGGTGATTACTTCACAATATATACAAATATCAAATCATTCTGTTATATACCTAAAACTAATATAATGCTATATGTCAATTGTACCTCAATTAAAAAAAAACACACAAAGGAAAAAAAAAAACCTTAGAAAAAGAAGGGGAGAAGAACCTACTGAACACCCCAAATGAGTGAATCCTAAACAGATGCAAATGATAGTTTTATACTGAGAGTGGGTTATTCTCGTATCTTCATTTATTTCTCATTGCCTTTTTAATTATGTGGGAAAGAACACATAGGAAGGGCGCCTGGGTGGCTCAGTCGTTGGGCGTCTGCCTTCGGCTCAGGTCATGACCCCAGGGTCCTGGGATCGAGTCCCACATCGGGCTCCCTCCTCAGGGGGGAAGCCTGTTTCTCCCTCTCCCATTCCCGCTGCTTGTGTTCCTGCTCTAGCTATCTCTGTCTCTGTGAAATAAATACATAAAATCTTAAAAAAAAAAAAAAAAAAAGAACACATAGGAAAACATATTGGGCTAGCATGAAAATGTGAATCCCCCAGGGGCCTGGATGTGGTGGGTCTTACATCTTTATGCAGATTTTATCTCCACAAATCCTACCACATGTTCTGTGGCAAGACTGGGGAGAATCCTCAGTAACTTTCTATTACAGGTGAATTGGGTCCCCCGCCCCCAAACCAAAAAAAATTCATATGTTGAGGTCCTAATTCCCAGAACCTCAGAATATGACTGTATTTGGCGACAGTGCCTCCAAAATGAGTGGTGTCCTTATAAAAAGAGGAAATTTGAACATAGACAAGCATAGACCATGTGAAGACATAAGGAGGAGAAGAAGGCCATCTACAGGCCAAGAAAAGAATCTCAGATAAAAACAACCCTGATGGCACCTGAATCTTGGATGTCTAAGCCTCTAAAATTGTGAGAAGATAAATGCCTGTTGTTTAAGTACCCAGTCCATGGTGTTCTGTTACGGCAGCCCAAGGAAACTAATACAGATTTTGGTGGGGTACTGGGGTGATTTTTTATTAATTAACAAATACCTAAAGATGAGGAAGTGGCTTTGGAACTAGGTAATGGGGAAAGGCTGGATGAACCTTGAAGTGCTTGCTAAAAATAAGCCTAGAGTTCCTTGAAGGGACTGTTAATAGAAATATGGAAGGGACGCCTGGGTGGCTCAGTCGGTTAAGTGTCTGCCTTTGGCTCAGGTCATGATCCCAGGGTCCTGGGATCGAGTCCCGCATCGGGCTCCCTGCTCCGCGGGGAGCCTGCTTCTCGCTCTGCCTCTGTCTCTCTCTCTGTCTCTCATGAATAAATAAATAAAATCTTTAAAAAAAAAAGAAAGAAATATGGGATTAGAGGCAATTCTAGTGAGAGCTCAGAAAAAGAATAGGAAGCTGGAAAGAGAACTTGTATCATCTTAGAGAATACAGATGTCATCATAAACAGATTGCTGTTAGAAATATGAATGTTAAAGATGCTTCTGCTGAGATCTCAGGTGGAAATCAGTAAATGTTATTGGAAACTGGAAGGGGAAGTTGATCCTTGTTATAAAATGGCAAAGAACCTGGATGAATTGAGTTCTAGTGTTTTTGGAAAGCAGAACTTGCAGTTGATGAACCTCAATATTTAGATGAGGAGATTCCTAAGAAAATGTTGATGGCATGGTCTAGTTTCTCCTTGTTCCTTATAGTGAAATATAAGAGGAAAGAGATAAATTGAAGAAGGAATTGTTAAGCAAAAAGGAACCCGAACTGGAAGATTTGTAAAATTCTCAGCCTACCTATATTGTAAAAATTGAAAAGGCACAATTAGAGAACATCAGAGATGTGGGTGGACAATCATTTGCTACAGAGGTTGTTGGTCAGTGACTTATGGATCCATTCAGCCAACTCAACAGAGGCCAGGAATAGAGGTGGGGCTATCTAGGAAAGTTCCAAGGAGGAACCTCTTGTCTAATGGCTTGGGCTCCCATGAATTGTACGGGAGGCCAATAGGTTTTTTAAAATTTTATACTAGCAGAAATGCTACCGACTTGGACAGAAGGGGACAGAACTGAGGCACAATGAAGGAAAGCTGTCGGACTTCTGGGATTCTACAGGATGGGCCAATAGAGCTATCAGGCTACAAATATATATTATCCTTCAAGAAAAAAGAGGAATGATGCTGAAGGTGATTGAGAAGTCAGCAGGCTACCACTACTACTGTGGGCACAAAAGCCCAGCAGATGGGGCTGTGTTGTCTTTTTCTAGGTTCCAGAGGAGTCACAGCCAATGCCCAGGGCTGAGGTTATAGAGCTGTTACCTGGTGGGCCTGAAAGGGAAGCCCACCCTGGTAAACATAGAGAACAGGGAATTATTATTAAGCCTTAAAGTCTAATTATTATTCTGAGGCCTTAAATCTAATGGAATTTGCCCTACAAGGTTTTGGACTTGCTTGCCACCCATGACCCCTTTCTGCTTTCCAATTTCTCCCTTTTTGAATGAGATTGTCTATCCTACATTGTATTTTGGAAGCAGATAACTTGTTGCCTGGTTTCACAGGTTCATACCTAAAGAAGCATTTTGCCTAGGATGAATCATACCTGGAGTCTCATCTCTACCTGTATTAGATGAGACTTTGGACTCAGAGTTGATGCTGGAATAAAAAAAAAAAAAGTTGGACTTTGAGGTTGCAGGCATGGGGTTAATATATTTTGCATGCAAGAAGGACTTAAATTTGGGTGAGGGTGGAAAGTTATGGGCTGAATTGTGCCCCCACACATTTATACTGGAAGTCCTAATCCCCAGTATCTCAGAATATGACTGTATTTGGGAAAAGGGTATTTAAACAGTTAATTAAGGTTAATGAGATTATTAGGGTGGACCCTAATCCAATATCACTAGTACCCTTATAAGAAGAGATTAGGATACAGACACACACAGAGGGAGAACCTTGTGAAGATGTCCAGAGAAGTCAGTTGAGGAGAGAAGCCTCAGAAGAAACAAACCCTTTTGACACCTTGATCTCAGATTCTAGCCTCCAGAACTGTGAGAAGATAAATACTGTTTAAGCCAACAAGCATGAGGTACTTTGGCTTCCTTCCCCATACTGGCTGGGGAAGGGAAGCGGCAGCCTCTGCCAAATCTCCCATACTCCTCTCTTCTAGGGAACAAAAGACTTAATCTGCAGAGACAGGAACAACAAAAGCTGTCACCTTAGGACACTGGTAGAAACCTACTGCTTCTGAGAAACAGAGCAGGGAAAAAACAACAAAACAAAACACTACCATTGGGAGAGGAACAAGAACCTGTGCTGGGCCTGGAAATACAGCGAGGGAAGAAACAGGAGCACTTGAAAGGCCTACCCCTCAGACCCAGGCACACAGTGCTTGCCTAAGACTGAGGCTTAATTATAACATCAGGGAATGCATTTTCTCCCTCACCATCACGCTAACCAGTATAGAGTATAAATGACATATAGTATAGCTGGGAGAGCTGGGAGAGACAGACTCTCTTGGGGTGCAATGCAAAGGGGGGCAGAACCAAAGCCAAGAGGAGTCCAGACATAGAGAAAATACCTCTGAAAAACTAGCCCTCACACTAGACATGAGATATTCTAGAGGAATTTGAAGCCTGTGGTTCAAGGAGGATAACCTTAGCAACAAGAAACCTCAAATTCAGCCCAACTCCTGACTAGATTAACACAAACCCCCCACATTAAAAGGCTAGCAGAAAGAAAGGCATGCTTATCTCCAACATAGTGTCTATGTCCCACACAAGATGTTCAGTTTTCATTTAAAAACAAAACAAAACTATGAGCCTTACAAAATGGCAAGGAAAAAAACACATTTTGAAGAGATAAAGCAATAATCAAGAACAGTCTCAGATAAGACAGATCTTGTAATTAAATACGGAATTTAAAATAACTATGATTAATATGATAAAGGTTGCAATAGAAAAGGTGGACACCATGCAAAATCAGATGGATAACTTTAGTTGACAGATGGAAGCTATAGGAAGTGAATGAAAAACTACAAATCAAGAACACAGTAACAGAAATAAAGAAGTCTTTCACTGAGCTCACCAGTAGCCTCAACGGAGGAGAGGAATAAATCAGTGTACTTAAAGAGAAGTCAATAGAAGTTAACCAAACTATGGGCGCCTGGCTGGCTCAGTTGGTTAAGCGACTGCCTTCGGCTCAGGTCATGATCCTGGAGTCCCAGGATCGAGTCCCGCATCAGGCTCCCTGCTCGGCAAGGAGCCTGCTTCTCCCTCTGACCCTCCCCCCTCTCATGTGCTCTCTCTCTTTCTCATTCTCTCTGTCTCAAATAAATAAATGAAATCTTTAAAAAAAAAAAAAAAAGAAGTTAACCAAACTAAAAAATAAAGAGAAAAAGAGTAGGGAAAAAAAAAAAAAAAAACACCATCCAAGCAGTGTGAGACAATTTCAAATGATCTTATGTACATGTAATTGGACCTGCAGAAGAAGAGAGAGAGAAGAGAGGAAATATTTGAATAAGTAATGGCTGAGAATTTTCTAAAATTAATTACAGACACCAAACCATAGATCCAATCTGTGAGAACATCAAGCAGGATAAACTCTAAGAAACAAACCACACCTAAGTATATTATACTCAAGCTTCTGAAAACCAAAGACAATGAGAAAATTCTAAAGGCAGTCAGAGAAAAAAAGACAAATCACCTACAAAAGCCACAGATAAGAATTAATATAGACTTATCAACAGAAACCATGAAGGCCAAAAAAAACAAAACAACAACAACAAAATAACACAACACAATAGAATAGCATCTTTAAAATGAGGATTTAGGAATATACTATTATAAGATAGTGCATATAAGATATGCATAAGATACTACATGTGAAGCAGTTCAGTATTTGAAAGTACTTTCAGATTAATTTAACATGTATATTTTAAATCCTTGGGCAACAGCTAAAACTTTAAACCCTGAGAAAAGTTTTTAGTCCATAGAGGAGATAAAATATAATCATAAAAAATGCTCAATTAATTCAAGAGAAGGGAAAAAAAGAAGAAAAAAGAAACATAACAAGTGGAAAAATAGAAAAGAATTAGCAAGATGCTAGATTTTAATCCAACTATATCAATAATCACTTTAAATGTGAATTATCTAACTACATCAGTTAAGAGACAGAAACTGTCAGATTAAATATTTTAAAAAGTAATACATAATTATATGCAGTCTACAAGAAATCCACTTTAAATATGAATACTTAAAGAAAGGTAAAAATTGGGGCACCTCGGTGGCTCAGTCAGTTAACAGCTCAGGTCAGGATCCCAGAGTCCTGGGATCAAGCCCCGAGTCTGGCTCCCTGCTCAGTGGGAAACCTGCTTCTCCCTCTTCCTGTGCCCCTCCGCCCTGCTTGTGCTCTCTCTCTCAAATAAATAAATAAAATCTTAAAAGAAAAGAAAGGTAAAAAGTAAAAGGATAAAGAAAAATACATCATGCAAACCACTAACCAAAAGAAAGCCTGAATAGCTATATTTATATCAGTCAAAGTAGACTTCAAAACAAGGAAGATGGTCATTACATAATGATAAAGGGGTGAATTCTCCAAGAAAATACAACAATTCTAAATGTGTACATACCTAAAAACAGTGGTTCAAAATACACAAAGACAAAAGTGGATAGATCTGAAAGGACAAATAAATAAATCCACAATTATATTTAGAGATATCAATACTCTTCTCTTAATAATTGATAGAATAAGTAAGTAGAAAATCAGTAAGAATAGAGATTACCTGAACAGCACCATCAATCAACTTAAGCTAATGGAAATTTTAAAACAAATGCAAAATACACATCTTCTCAAGTGTACATGGAACATTCACCAAACTGACCATATTATGAGTCATAAAACAAAACTTAACAAATGTAAAAGAACAGAAATCATGCCAAGTATATTCTTGGATTTTAACAGTATTAAACTAGAAATCAACAACAGAATAATACCTGGAAAATCCCCAAGGATTCAAAAATTAAGCAACATACTTCTGATACATAGAATAAGATGAAGTCTCAAGGGAAATTTTAAAATGTTTTGAACATTTTTTGAAACATTTTTGAAAATGAAAATACAGCGGGCGCCTGGGTGGCTCAGTTGGTTACGTGACTGCCTTTGGCTCAGGTCATGATCCTGGAGTCCCTGGATCGAGTCCCGCATCGGGCTCCCTGCTCGGCAGGGAGTCTGCTTCTCCCTCTGACCCGCCCCCCTCTCATGTGCTCTCTCTCATTCTCTCTCTCTCAAATAAATAAATAAAATCTTTAAAAAAAAAAAGAAAATGAAAATACAGCATATCAAACAGTGCATTCAGGGAAATTTGTAGCCATAAATGCTCATATTAGAAAAGAAAAAATTCTCAAGTCAGTAATCTAAGCTTCCACCAAACAAACAAACAAACAACCTAGAAAAAGTAGAGCCAATTCAGTCCAAAGGAAGCAAAATAGAATATGCTAAAGATCAGAGAAGAAAT
>NW_028026431.1:0-617 GCF_054177405.1 Leptonychotes weddellii
CCACATCACCTGGCCTTCTTTTTTAAAAAATTAACGTTAACTCTTCTCAAAATGTGTAGGGGTCATCATGGATGACCCTCATCCCCTCAGTGACACAGGGGGGCACTACGGCGGCTTCTAAGGTTGGCCCCAGTGGTGGTCATCCTTGCTTTCACTGGCCTCCTCCTTCCCATTCAGCACAGGCAGCCCCCCCAGGAGGCGGGGGTTTCCAGAACAGTCCGCTGGGCTGCACCAGCCCCAGACACACAGCCGAGACCCAGACGTCCCTGAGTGCACAAGGAGAGGGACAGCGCGATCTGCCTGCAGGAGGGCCCGCCTCATGGACCCACGCACAGATGTGGGCGTTCACCAAACACTGTCCCCATAGGCAGGGTCCCACAGGAAGTTCCAGAAACCTGGAGAGTCACGTTTCCTGCTTTTACAGGAAAGGAACAGACATCAAGAAGTAACTGTTCCTAGCCTGAACAGTTGTAGGGTGCGATGACCCAGCCCTTAGTTCTAAGGACTCAGCGCAGTAGAACAGATTCGTAACATTTCCCGCACCTAAGAGGAGCCAAGTCCCCTTCAGCAGCACTTTGATGGAAGCGATCTTGAATGCGGGGGGGGGGGGGGGGGGG
>NW_028026432.1:0-617 GCF_054177405.1 Leptonychotes weddellii
AAGATGAAAAAAAAACAAACCAAAACCTGAATAAAGCATTGTGCCTGCCTTCAGAGAGCTTCCCCCTAAGGAAAAGACAAGCAAAATGCTGCTTTTCATGATGGTTGCAGTGATCTGTGACAGGGCCAAGGGCTCCTAGCAGCAAGGATCTTTGACCCCGGGGGTAGGGAGAGTCAGGGAAGCTCGTTGGAGGACATGACTCCTAAGCTGAATCCTGAAGGTCATATAGGAGTCAGGGTGAAGGGATGGGCCAGGAGATGAGATGGCATGGAGCTTCAAGCGGGTGAACGGGGCTTTTCAGGACCTGAAATTGCTCAGTAAGATTGGAGCGTACCCAGTGCCTGAGGGGTGGGAGGCAGGAGAGTTGATTACGCAGCTTCGTTCGTCCACTAGGGGGTGATGGAAACCCAGAATCCCGCACACTGCCGCTTGGCAGTGAGGTTAGAGAGAGGAGGCACCATTTAACTGGAACATGCCCTTCCCATCCATCAGGGCGATGCACAGATACAGAGGGCGCCCCATTCCCCCACATGAATATAATTTCAGTGTTTTCCAGGGGGGGTTTCTAGGGATCACTACCCTTTCAAAAGAGGGGGTCTAGGGGAAAGGATTTAAGA
>NW_028026433.1:0-617 GCF_054177405.1 Leptonychotes weddellii
GGGGGGGGGAGGCAGTCCACGAGGCTGCCAGGTGACAGTGACACAGGAAGTCTCGGCCCCTTTATGAGACGGCCGGCTCCCCTGATCGCACACTAGCCCTGTGCACACTCTACTTGGACTTAGATGTGGCCGGACTTGGCTCTGAAAACTAAAAGACGAGAGGAAAAAGTAATTGCCGACGCAGCTCTGGTCAGCTAAAGTGGTGGCTCTGCGAGCCTGGCCCGGCCTCCAGCTGAAGCGCTGTGCGTAGAAATGCAGGATCTCAGGTCCCACCCTGGCTGCCGAAGCTACAGGTTTGGGATGGGCCCAGCAGGTGGCTGGCCTGCACATCGGCTTCGAGAGCCGCTGACCTGGGCTGGAGCTATCAGCCATGGGGCCTGGATGGATGGCCCTGACACTCGTCCCCGCGTGTAGGTCGAGGGACAAGGGCAGTTCCCCGTCTCTGCAGCACACTGCCCCCCTGCATCGTGCCATGCACAGGAAGAATTACCTAAAATGCTCACATTAAACCCCATCAAGTTAAAGAAGACGCCATCGGCTTTGACTTCCAGATCCAATCCCAGAGTCTCTCTTCACAAAGCGTGAAGGATCGCAGTTCGAGTAGGGACAGGAAATCC
>NW_028026434.1:0-617 GCF_054177405.1 Leptonychotes weddellii
TTCAAAATAACCAAAGATCAGTTCACATAGCATTAAGGTGCATATACTTAATTATAAAGCCTTAATTTATAAAGCAAAAATCGATAGACCCAAAAAAAGAAATTCCATAATAGTGAAAAATTATAACATATCTTTCTCCTGATAAAATAAGTGGGAAAAATATCATCAAGTAATGGAAAACAACTAACAGACTTGACCTAACTGACATACAGAGAACTCTACACCCAAAAATTGTTAAACATATATTCTTTCTAAATGCTAAAAAGAATGTCTGACAAAATTGTTCATATTCTGGGCCATAAAACAAGTCTTAAAAAGTTTTAAAAAATGAAATCAAGTAAAAAGCTTTTGCCCAGGGAAGGAAACTATCAACAAAACAGAAAGGTAACCTACTGAATGGAGAAGATGTTGCAAATGACATACTGATAAGGAGTCAATATCCAAAATATACAAAGAATTTACACAACTCAGCACCAGAAAAACAATCTGGCTAAAAAATGGGCAGAGGATCTGAATAGACATTTTTCCAAAGAAGACATACAGATGCCAAGAGACACACGAAGAGATTCTCAACATCGCTCGGCATCAGGGAAATGCAAATCAAAACCACAATGAGA
>NW_028026435.1:0-617 GCF_054177405.1 Leptonychotes weddellii
AGATTGTAGGAGAAGGTGACTTCGAGGAGTAGCAGGAACTCAGTTTTGAATATGGTTAGATTAAGATGCCTATTATGCATGGATCCAATTAAAATGTCAAGTAACAATTGGATAGGTGATTCTGGATGGAACATTAAGTCCAGATTACTATAAAAAAATTTTAAATCATTATTTGTAATACAAAGAAAAGGTTGGAAGTAGCCTATATTAGTCTTAATTATCTAGAGATTTTGAGCAGGACTAAATTATTCCAGGGAGTTGGAAGCTCACATGATTACTGGAAGAGAGGAGAGAGAAGTCAGGAAAATTTTTCAGGAAATCCAGAAATACAGTACTCACAGAGAAGCACCTCCATATTCTTGATGAAATAAGACTCAAGTAAAGTGCTGAGAATAGGAGGAGTAAAGAAGGTTGAGGAAGAGTTTGGGGGAGTATTAAAAGTTGGATTGGTCACTAAAAAATTTCCTCTTAGCCTGCTCATGATTTGTCAGATGAATAGGTGTCAAATGAATGCATGGTATTTCATTTGGTTTTCCTTTCCTGGTGCAGCTCTACAGAAGTAGTTCTGTTTAAAAGATCTTTCAGGAGCACCGTTGCATCCTAGTCATCAATAGGAG
>NW_028026436.1:0-617 GCF_054177405.1 Leptonychotes weddellii
AGGAATTTAGTAATCTTTGCTTTCTCTTCAGCCTCCAACACAGACATCCCGCCCCCGGTGCCATGACTATGGCCCCTCTCTTATGGCGAAATTAGGATTGTAGAAGAGGACCCAGCCACTCTCCAGATCACAGCTAGATGCAGCAATGGTCCTACCCGGAGGAGTAGGGCACTTCCAAGGTCCCTGAAGTCAACATTTCCTTTAAATAACTAGAGGCCACCAGGCAGCCTAATGGTTCTGTCTGGAGCCCTGAGTCTCTAGGCTTTTCCATGCTCACCCAAGACACTCATGCCTGGCACTGCACTGGCTGGGTCCTTGCGGCAGCCTGTCTGAAGGCTCAGTTTCACTTGTCATTTCTCACATTCACCCTCAGGCAAACTGCTCATTCCTCTAGATCCGGGACACTCACCCTGCACCAAGCTTCAGTCTGCAACATCTATGTCTAGCCTTGGTCTCTGACCGGCAGCCTCCTCCCCGGGAGGCCCTACTCCATTTTCCCACATTCCCTAGACTGCTCCCCACTTCTCAGAGGCTTTTGCTTTGCCCTAATTTCAGCATATTGGTCAGCCACGAGGGTGGGGCAGTTTGTGCTCACCTATTTGGGAGTAAGCCCGGGA
>NW_028026437.1:0-617 GCF_054177405.1 Leptonychotes weddellii
AAAAAAAGTAGTAGAGGTGATTACAGAACTTCAACTTGAATAAAATTAAGCAATGAGATTTAAAAAAAAAAAAAAGAATGCTCAGCCTCTCCCACACCACCTGAACACCCCAGCCCAGTGTGCTGATGGAAAAGTTGCTGTGGAAAGCATGTCTTAACGCTCAGAAAAACAAACCACCATACTAAAGCACAAAGCTTGCAGAATTCTAGCAGTAAAATGAAAACCAGAAGCTCATTGGAATTAAACCTGTTGAGAAAGACCAGGGCAGCATCCAGGAACCTGTCCTCTTTGCAATCAAGTGGTGGAATTAAGGAAGATAATTTAACTTCACTAATAAACACTCAAAAAGGATTCCTGACAATGGAGCAAAATTGGTCCTTCCTGTCATAGGGCAGAAAGGCCTTCCCCGACGTACTTAAAGGAGCTGAAATATTAGTGAAGGGGATCAGGATATGCCAGCCCAAAATATGCCTTGTTAACATCAAGATTGTTTTGAGCTAAAGGCAATTGAAAATCAACAGATGCAACAAGAAACTTTCCTCCCCTTTTCTGCCTAAAATCAGAGTATTACCTTCCCTTGTGAAAGTGTATCTGCTGCCGTACCAAGCAGAAGAGAG
>NW_028026438.1:0-617 GCF_054177405.1 Leptonychotes weddellii
TCCTGTGTTCCTTGGCTGTGGGCCCCTCTTCCCATCACTGTCGTCTCTTACTTCCAACAGCACATCTCCCACTACTGACTCGGATCTTCTTCTGCCCTCGTATAGGGACACTGGACCTCTCTGGATAGTCCAGGATAATCTCCTTGTCTCCAGACCCCTATCTTAATCACATCTGCAAGTTCATTTTCATGTAAGGAAGGAGAGTCACAAGTTCTGGGGATTATGACATCTCTGGGGAGGGGGGCATCATTCAGCCTACCACCTCGGGTCAACTGAGCCAACCCTGGAGAGCTGCTGTCATGGCCAGATCACCGAATACCGTTGTGGAGGGAACAGCATGATGAAGACATTGCTAAGCTGCAGTTGCTGTCTCCTTTATATTACCAGGCTCAGCCATAATCTTGCCCTTTGCAAGTGATTGTACCTTGATCCCTAATTGGTAGCCCTGATTTAGCCCAGAATGATCAGTCCTTCTTGCTTCATCTCCATCATAATATTTGACATTTAAATTCTATGTACTAGGGCGCCTGGGTGGCTCAGTTGGTTAAGCGACTGCCTTCGGCTCAGGTCATGATCCTGGAGTCCCTGGATCGAGTCCCGCATCGGGCTTCCTGCTC
>NW_028026439.1:0-617 GCF_054177405.1 Leptonychotes weddellii
ATCAGAAACTAATGATGTAATGTATGGTGATTAACATAACATAATAATAAAAAAAAGAAAAAGGATAAAATTAGTGTCATATTGGAAGTTAAAATTTTAAACCCCGCAGTATATTTGTTTGAATTATAAGATTTCTCTGTGCCATTAAAGATAGTGATAAAACCTAGAAAGAAGTTTGGGGCAAATTTTATTTTAAAATGGGATTTCTTTTAATGTTTCTTAATTCTAGCAATCTATCAAAAATGTAATTATTTTCCTAATATTATGGGTTTATCCCAGTCTGTGCAATTTAGAAGCACAAAGGCAGAATATACATGGAAAAATAGAGTACTTCCATTCTTTGGAAAAATCCATAGTTTGCCACTAGCCCTTGAGGCATTAAAAGTCAAGAGCTGGATATGTAATATAGGAAGGCTGATACATGAGGCCTGCATATTTTTTCTAATTAAAGAAACACAAGTTTAAGGGATACATTTTTTGGACATCACTGAAGAGTTACTCATATCTATTGTTTCTCTGTGCAATATAGCATTTTGATTAGAGGACAACTAAATAAAGCTTTGTCTTTCTTATGTGTGTATGAAAGTATATTTATAGAGGATATTCTAGAGTTAGCT
>NW_028026440.1:0-617 GCF_054177405.1 Leptonychotes weddellii
AAGATGAAAAAAAAACAAACCAAAACCTGAATAAAGCATTGTGCCTGCCTTCAGAGAGCTTCCCCCTAAGGAAAAGACAAGCAAAATGCTGCTTTTCATGATGGTTGCAGTGATCTGTGACAGGGCCAAGGGCTCCTAGCAGCAAGGATCTTTGACCCCGGGGGTGGGGAGAGTCAGGGAAGCTCGTTGGAGGACATGACTCCTAAGCTGAATCCTGAAGGTCATATAGGAGTCAGGGTGAAGGGATGGGCCAGGAGATGAGATGGCATGGAGCTTCAAGCGGGTGAACGGGGCTTTTCAGGACCTGAAATTGCTCAGTAAGATTGGAGCGTACCCAGTGCCTGAGGGGTGGGAGGCAGGAGAGTTGATTACGCAGCTTCGTTCGTCCACTAGGGGGTGATGGAAACCCAGAATCCCACACACTGCCGCTTGGCAGTGAGGTTAGAGAGAGGAGGCACCATTTAACTGGAACATGCCCTTCCCATCCATCAGGGCGATGCACAGATACAGAGGGCGCCCCATTCCCCCACATGAATATAATTTCAGTGTTTTCCAGGGGGGGTTTCTAGGGATCACTACCCTTTCAAAAGAGGGGGTCTAGGGGAAAGGATTTAAGA
>NW_028026441.1:0-10657 GCF_054177405.1 Leptonychotes weddellii
CTCGATCCCGGGACTCCAGGATCATGACCTGAGCCGAAGGCAGTCGCTTAACCAACTGAGCCACCCAGGCGCCCCTGACTTATGGGTTTCTTAAGAATATTTTCCAATGGGTGCCTGGGTGGCTCAGTTGGTTAAGCGACTGCCTTTGGCTCAGGTCATGATCCTGGAGTCCCTGGATCGAGTTCCGCATCGGGCTCCCTGCTTGGCAGGGAGTCTGCTTCTCCCTCTGACCCTCCTCCCTCTCATGCTCTCTGTCTCTCATTCTCTCTGTCTCAAATAAATAAATAAAATCTTTAAAAAAAAAAAAAAGAATATTTTCCAAGATGTAAGTATAGAACTAGTGTTATTTGTACTGACATTTATTTTTATACCTATAGTTCCTTGACTGTGACTTGTACTACATAGACTACTGAATATTAAGGTTTCTTATATAATAGTGAAAAATCAAAAACAATATAAATAAATTTCATCATGTTTTGTTTGAAAATAAGTATACAAGTCATTAAAAAAAAACATTTTTTTTTGGCCAAAACTATTTGATACTGGGAAATGATTATGATAAAATAAGTGTGTAAAAGCAAGATACAAACTATATATGTACTATGAAAACAATTTTTGTTTTTTTAAATATGTCTATAAACAAATAAATAGAAAAAAGACTAGGAATAAATCTATCAACAGGTTAATAGTGTTTATCTTGAATAGTAGAGTTGCAGGTGATTTTTCTCTTCTTTTTATACTTTCCTCCAACAAACATTTGTATTTCCAGAAAAAAATAAATAACAATAAAACAAAAGTAACTTCTATGATTGACATCCAAATCCTTGCTCATGTGGATCCACATTAGGCTGCCCTGGGTGCCAACCAATCCTGATGCTGGGAGTGGGTCCCAAAAGGCTAAAACAAAGGAGAACCATCATATCAGACACAGTTTGGAGTGGGAAATGTCACAGGGTTGGGCATATGTCAAAAAATTATTAAGGAGAATTAATAACCAAAAGGCAGGGAGACTGAATATAGACACCCAAATCCAAAAAAGTGAAATATATATTTTCAATTTAGAGCCTGGGCTGAGTCAGAGCAAGATAGAAAAAAAAGGGGGAGAATATGAGCAAGTTAAGGAATTGGGGAATTCTCAAAAAGGACCTGGGGCTTTTTTTCATTTGGGTTTCTGGCTCTCAGGAGGTCAGGCTGACTTAACTGCATAATGTTAAAGTAGCAAGGAGAGAGAAAAATTATTTAAAATATCCCATTACACAATTTTAGAATGTTTAATGTGCTTTAAGAAACACCCACATTTCTAGTCTTTTTCTTTCTGCCACATCCTCATCTGTCAAAATTCATGATGATCTAGCTCAAGTTCAACTTTCTCTTTGACATCTTCTTCAGTCCTCCAATTGGATGTGATTTCTCTTTCCTTTAAAATCCTGCAGGTTTTATTTATACTATTTGTAAAGAATACAAGTTTGTCAGCACAGTGAAATAGGAAACTAGTCTTTCAGGTTTGAGAACTTACAGAAGCCTGGGTTGACACATATTATGCCCCTTTATGTGACACATTGTGTGTAACTTTTCGTGAACTAGCTAAATGACAAAGTGCTATAAATGTACACATATTTATTGAGAAAAACGATAAGGAAGGTTGTCACCCAGTACAAGTACACTCCTCTTGGAAGCTATGTTTTATCTTAGTAGCTAATACTTTCACTTATCTGCTAGGTAGTTTCCTGCTTGCTTTTGAGTCATAAATTATTCTTTAAAAGCTGGTATAGTTCCTACTGTGAGAGTTTACACATTAAATTTTAATCTAGAACATTTCCTTTACCTAGCCTGGTAAGATTTAAGTTAGGCCTCCAAGCCACTGACATTTTCTACTTAATCATGTTTCATTAATGCTGTTGAGATTAAGACAGAAGAGGGAAAAAAGGAAATGGGACAGACTGTCATACTGTCATTTTAAGGAAATAAAGATACCAACGCATTATCATTGCTGCTATTTCCCCCATTATACAGATTTTCAAATTAATGAAATGACTTCAATATTTCTGATTCCTAAACTTTTTCTTCTGAGATGTGATAGTCTTTTTATGTAATAGACAATTGCTATTTATGATTATTTTGTTCTGTCTCTAATAATCTGCAAATTGACTTTCTTTTCTTATTGATTTATGATCAATATATGATGTACTCTGAAATGAACTTTTGTCATCTCACATAACGAGGCTGTAACTCTTCTTATAACTTCTTACTTGACTTCTCCATTAGGGACCCCCACAGATGCCTTAAGCTCAAAAACCAAAATCATTGTATTCACCCATTCTATCCCTTCTTTTGAGAGATTTTCTTCTAGCATCTGGGGTCATTCTGGTTCTCTGTCCCTTACCTCCCACATCCAACCAAATACCAGTTTTTCTCAGAGCACACGAAAAATAATTACAAATAGGATACAATTCACTAGGATTTTAGATGATACATCCATAGTGCCCCCTATTCTTTGCCTAGTGCAGAGCCAATTGAAAAACAGGGTGTCAGCAGAGATTATAATGTTGTGTTAATTGCTGCTAAATTCTTGAAGTCAGTTGTAAGAGAGTTAAATGCCTAGAATGTCATGTCATGGTAGCCCTGGATTAAGGAAATTTGGTAAATTTCCTTAATTGGTAAATTTAGTGTTGAAAATGAACTTAAGCTTTCTGTTCCCTCTATCCATCCTCTCCCTCCTTATAGAGAGAGGAGAAGAGACATTGAAATCCTCAGAGATAGCAGATAATTGACGTGAAATGTATACCAAAGACTTGCATTGTTTGTCTTTTAGAATTTACCACATGCCAATAATTGTTTATACCTCTTTTTTAAAATGTAATTGTTTATAACTCTTTTTCCCTCCATGAGAGTAGGAACTCTGAAAGCACAGATTGTATGCTGCAAGATAAATGACCAGTACATTTTTACTTCAGGATGTTTACCACCACACAAATATCAAAAATACACAAAACAAATATTTAGATTAGAAGTAATCTAATATCCATTATATGAGCAGATTTGATGAATTGTGTTATAACCACAATGGAATACTACACATATTCTAAAATTCATGTTTTTAAAAGTATAGTGAGTAATAATAAATTTAAAAGCCCTGACATCATAGGTGGTTAAAGTTGCAAAATAGTTTATAAAAATTATATATCAGTATTTAAAATTTACCTACATATATTCATAGGTAAAATCACCTAATTTTTAATAGGAAACATACCAAATATTAACCATGTTTATTATGGGTGATTTTATATTTTCTTTATGCTTTTTGACTTTTTCCAAATAACAAATATTAGAAAAAATATTATAAAACAAAATAATCCTGTGAACTATGGTTCGCTGGGTTTCTACCTCTGGTGCACAGTGCTCTTCATAGTGTTGACATTCAGTAAATCTTGGTGAATTGCTAGGAATATTGGGGCCATTGATTTGTTGAGATCTTCTTAAAGCTTTCAATCTTTATGTTCCTATAAATTCTCTGGTGAGTTAATCTGAAAATGTGTATTTAAAATTATTTCCCCATCTTTTCAAATAAGGCACCAGTGTATCATTATTGGCTTTACCTATCCATTCTTGGTCTTGGGAAAAAAAACACATCTGAGAGAGCTTCCTGTTATCTGAGAAATGAATCTTCAGAGTGACTAGTAGGGTAGACCATCTGCCAAATCCTAAGTAAAACATGCCATGTTGATTTTAACATATCCAAATTGGATGTTTTAAGTTGTTCTTCCAATATCTGTTAATTTTCTTTCTCAGTGTTTATGTCTCAGCTACTCTACCCATCCCATATGGCATTCTTTCTGGGTATCTGTATCTGTATTCATAGTTCATTAAGAAGATTAAAATATTAAATATAATAACTTTTATGTTTTTGTTAAGGAATTTGGTTATTCTCCTTGTTTTTCATATGAAGGAGTATAATTAGCCAGTTTCCTATAGAGATAAAAGAGGCCCACAGCTCTTGAGATCTTTTATCTCAAAATATTTGGGTTTTGTATCAATGTAAGTTATTTAAATTATTGCATTTTCTTTCTATGTACCTTTCTTGTAAGCATACTTTGTTAAAATTGTGTCATTTTTTTTTTTTTACATTTTTCTTGTATCAACAAGGGTTTCTTTTATAAGTCTCTCTACATTGCCAGTATCTTTACTTAGCTCTTTGTACTGATAACCACAAGTAACAATGGGAAGCTACTTATTGTAAAGGGTAACTAGGCATACACTTAAAATCTGTACAGAAATCTGTGGCCTACTGAATGTTTGATGTAAATGTTTGGTATAAATTCTTAATGTTTGCCAATAAAAATCTGCCTTAGCAATTGAACCACTTTTCCTCTTTGTTTATAGAACCATAATCATAAATGCTTTTCATTTTTACCCAAAGTCTCTTTTCAGTTTTAGTGTTTCTTTATTGTATTTTACTTTATGACTTTCTTCTATTTCCTAAATATCAAAATATACCTGTATTTTCAATACTAACAGTATCACAAATCTGGGTTTCCTTGCTGTCAAATGCAGACTCTAAGAGAGCTCCCAATGATTCTTGCTTTCTGAGAATTGTACCCTGAGTAATTCTTTCCACTTAAATGTGGGTTAGACCTAGTGATTCCTTTCTAGTGAGTAGAATGTAGCAGAGATGATGAGATGTCACCTATAAGATTAGGTTACAAAAAGACTGTGGCTTCTGTCTTGGCAGTCTCTCTCTAGACATCAGCCAGCAAAGAACTGAGGCCATCAGTTCAACAGCCCATGAGGAACTAAATCCTATCAACAACGATGTTGAGGGAAGTTGGAAGTGGCTCATCTCCCAGTTGAGCCTTCAAGTGAGATTATAGTCTTAGCCAGCACCCAAAATACAACCCCATGAAAAACCCTTGAGCCAGAGACACCAAGGTAACCCACACTTAAATTCCTGACCCACAGAGACAGTGAGATGTGTTTTCTAATGTGTTCATTTATTAAGGTGCTAAATTTTGGAAGAATATGTTATAAAGCAATAGATAACTAAAACACCCACCCAAATACCTTTTCTGATATTCTTATATAAGGGGAGTTTTACAATTATAATTTTATAATTATTTTACCTTAAAAAGGGTGGGAATTTAAGAATTGCAAGATGTTGGACTATGTTTAAGTTCGGAATATACAATCTTGGTTAAAAGAGATAGATATGATCTTATGTTTTCTAGCATATTATTACTGCAATATTGTCTATGCCTTAGTGCAAGCAATGATCAGAGAAGATTCAGTCCTCCATGTCTAAAGAGCTAAACACAGAATTGCTTAAGTCTGTGAGAAAGCAGCTCTCACTTCTTATGAAGCAAGCTCGAGAAAGATGAAGCAAAGAAAATGTGGCTACTGTTCCTATCAACAGAAACTGGAGGAAAGGGAAAGAGAGAGGAACTCTAATATTAAATTCTAGTCATAGGCCAGGGCTGTAGGATTTGGCATACTGTATTCTGCCTATTCAAATCAATTTAAGATCTATAACTCTACTTCTTGGTTTAGTCCCAGAGCAAACACAACTGTGGTCAAGCCACATTCTGAGAGGTGCATCAGCATCCACTTCCACCTCCAGAGAACATTGCTCTGACCGTAGGATAACCCATTACAATGATACAAATTGGAGCAATGTCTTTGTTTTCAGTTTTTACCTTGGCGCTGTGCTGATGTCACCACTCTCTGCCCCCAAACACTTGCCTGACTAATTTATCAAGGTCAGAGATGCCTCATCTAAGTTGTGCAAATCCAACTCTCTTTCTTGGAAACATGAAACTTGAACAGAGCCCCATAGAGAATCAAGGTTACTAGCACAGAGATAACTGATACCAACACTCAAGAGAAGGTTCAATAGTTTCTGATATTGAAGACCCAGAACAGCCTTTGTCCTGAGACTGTGTCAAGGCAAGATGGTGGTTCAATATATTTTTCACTTCTGTGTGCTCTCTTAGTAATCTAATAAATTTAACTTTCTGGCTTGAATTAGCCAGAGTAATTTTCAGTTATTTAACAGTTATGCCTCGACCTACCTTATTTATAAACTACATCCTTATTAAATGAACTTATGCTTAAAGATGTTGGTCTGTTACAAGTCTATAATTTAGTCTTTCTGCACAGGTGAGTTAAGAAAAAGACAAATGAACTGTTTTTATAACTAAATTGGTTATGATTTTTTTGATTAAAGTATAGATTTATTATAGTCATAGACTGATGAAAACAAGAATATGTGGGATATGCAGATAAATAATTAAGGCATTTCTACTTGGTGTCTTTTTGATTAGTTTTTCTACCGTCCAAATTTCTTTCTTCCTACTTATTTTTCTTATTTATTTTGATTTGACTTCTAATATATTTTTGCATACACATAATCATAGATATGGAGTGATATATACCCATCTCATGATTTTATTTCTATGAAGTATCTAAAATAGGAAAACTCATAGAAGCAGAAAATAGAATGGTGGTTTCCAGAGGCTTAGGGAAGGGAAAGTGAAGAGTTGCTGTTCAGTAGGTATAAAGCTTCAGTCATGCAAAATGAAAAAGTTCTAGAGATCTGCTGTGCACCATAGTGCCTATAGTTAACAATACTGTATTATACACTTAAACATTAATTAAGAGAGTAGATCTTGTGTTATGTGTTTTTTACCACATTTTTTTAAAAGCTACTTTCAAAGTGATACTAACAAATGTCTAGCCAAAATAAGATGCCGTTATGACTTTTGATCAGCTGCATCTTAAAAACAAATATTGAATTTAAGATGTGGAAAATATCCTTAGAAGGCAAGGCCATAAAATCTCAAGACCATTCTAAAACCCAGTGGAACCTTGTGACCTCTTGTATGTAAGACACAGCTTGAGACCAGATCTTGGTAAGGTTGCATACTGACTTTCTATGAGTCTCATGTAGCTTTTGTGCAGTCACTCAGAGTGTTCTGAATCGCTAAGTCTTTGATTAAAACTGCATCAGAGAAGTTCTCTTATTACTCTAATTAGTTTAGAGCCATCTGGAAGAGCAAGATAGTATTTTAGTCTAATGTTATCTTACAAATCTATTATTACAATTTAGTCATTGGGAAGATTATTTGCATCCTCCTTAGAAAAAGACGCAGTACAATACAACGATTAAAAGTGTGAGATTTCAAGTTATTTTAAATCTTAGGTCTCCTGGATTTCAGCTATTCATCCATTTTAAAGAGTCTGGTCAGATCATCCTGGCAGATTTCCATATCAGTGTAATACTCTAAGGATTTTTACTTGATGGATGAAGATTTATGCCTGTTTGGTTACCTCTCTTCTGTGGCTGAGCAGCTGTGTCCTCCTGGTTATGAAACTTGGTTGGGTTCAATTAAAATGACATTGCCATTTTGTTTCTCCTTCTATTGCTGCCATTATGTGGGAAGGGAAACAACTTCAGCCATTTATTCAATAAATATTTATTCAGCCCTTGTTAGATGCCAGAAACTGAAGATAAGATCGTTAACAATAACAACAAAAAACATTACAGTTCCTGACTTCACAGAGCTCATTCGTGTAGGGTATCCAAAATGGTGACCCATACTTCTGCAACCCATCCAAACTGCAAGGGTCCAATCTCCAAGTAAAGGACTTTTAGGGATATTGCTTACTTTCTTCCCCCAAACAGCATCCCAGTCTTAATTATGGGATATATGTGTCAAAGGTGAGCATCTTCCTCTTATTTAGATCAAATATTATTAAAAATGGCAAATATATTTTAGATTCTGCAGTAAGGGAATTTGGTAATTTACTAATGTCTCTATAAGTGGAGATTCCTTTAGTGTTTCCTGTTGTGCTTATTATTTTGATTAGTGTGATATGAAGACATGGAGTCATATACATCAACTTTTCTGGAAGTCCAATTTGATTCGAGGTTTCACATTGAAAAACTGACTGACAAACATTCCTCTGATCTTTTACATCTATCTTGGTCACTATTTCAACTGCTTTTCAAAAATGATTCAGATGAATGCAGACTGAGATTTAAAATTTTATGAATAAGCTTAACTTTTTTCAATCAAACTTTATTTTATTTTGTTTTAAAGATTTTATTTGTTTATTTTAGAGAGAGAGAGAAAGCACATGACTGGGGGGAGGGGCAGAGGGAGAAGGAGAGTGAGAGAATCTCAAGCAGACGCCCTGCTGAGCATGTAGCCTGATGGGGGACTCGATCACACGACCCATGAGATCACGACCTGAGCCGAAATCACGAGTCAGACACTTAACCGACTGAGCCACGTAGGTGCCCCTTAACATCTTTATATACATCTTTCCAAAATGTCTCATAGTCATACACACACTTACAGGCACACCCATGATTTTGCCCACTCCTTTTAATTTAAATAAGTAAAATTATTTAATGCTATAAGTCCACTTTGTAATCAGCTTTTATCACAGAAGGTATATCATGGATATATTTAGATTTCAAAAAATATAGATCTATAACATTTTTTAATGGTTGCACTATAGTCCATTTCATGCCATAATTTATTTACTCAACCTTCACATTTAGTTTTCTCTGATTTTATTTGTTTTTAGGAAATTTCATTCAGGTAATGTCTAGTTCCTTGTTATAAATTTTTTATTTATTTGTATCCATTTAATACTTCATAAAGATTCATTTTGCCCATTATAATTCCTAAAATTAGAAATAATTACACAGGGCGCCTGGGTGGCTCAGCCGTTAAGCGTCTGCCTTCGGCTCAGGTCATGATCCCAGGGTCCTGGGATCGAGTCCCACATCGGGCTCCCTGCTCAGCGGGAAGCCTGCTTCTCCCTCTCCCACTCCCCCTGCTTGTGTTCCTGCTCTCGCTATCTCTCTCTCTGTCAAATAAATAAATAAAAATCTTTAAAAAAAAAAAAAAGAAAAAGAAATAATTACACAAAGTATTGTATTATGAAGTAACATTGATTTCATGCTTTTCTTTTCTCTATTCAACAAACATTGGTAATTTGGGTTTAGCATTTTTCTCTGGCCACTTTCCATTAGTTTCAAACTGTTCTCCTTCCAAATTTAGTAATGTTTATTCCAGAATGAATGTATTAAATCTGAACTGTTTCATTAAAGCAGCCAACCCCCAAAGTAAGAATAAAGAGAAAGACAAACATGCCAACCATCCAGGGGCCAGGGCATTACCAAGATAATTCTATCATCTGTCTCTTTCTTCCACCATGTAAAATTTTGCATTCTTATCTACTGGTTTCCTAGGCTGCAGCCAGGAGAAGGAAAGAAGAGAGGTATCTCCCTTACCCCCCAAACACATTCAATCAAGCACAAACAAAGGCAGAAGTATTGTGAATTTGTCACCAAGTCACATCTGGTCCTTGCCTCCCATTCCTTCGTACTTTGATTATTGTATTCCTGGCTTAGAGGGACAGGAGAAGAAAACAAGGGAGGCCTCATGAACTCTCCTTGAGATAAAGCAGGTAATAATAATAACTAGCATTTATTTAGTATTTACTTAGTACCAGGAAATGGTCTAAGTCTTTTATATGTGCTAACTAATTATTATACCAATCCCATGAAGAAGTTACCATTATTATTATTATTTTTTTTTAAGATTTTATTTATTTATTTGACAGAGAGAGACATAGCGAGAGAGGGAACATGAGCAGGGGGAGTGGGAGAGGGAGAAGCAGGCTTCCCGCCGAGCAGGGAGCCCGATGCAGGGCTCGATTCCAGGACCCTGGGATCATGACCTGAGCCGAAGGCAGACGCTTAACAACTGAGCCACCCAGGTGCCCCAGAAGTTACCATTATTATTTGCAGTTTATAGATGAGGAAATGGTACAGAGAAATTTAGCAGCTAAAATCAAGGAGCTAGTGAATGACAGAATGGGGTTTAAACCCAGGTTAGTCTTATTTTACAACCTGCCTTCCCAACCAATTTGCTATGTTTCTATCTTTAGCTTTATCAAGCTAATTAAATGAAATAAATGCTTGGCAGCCCAGGCATCTAAATTTCTGACAGGATTTATCTACTAAACTTAAATTAAGATTAATCATTAGAATCAGACAACATAAAAGAAATTGTTGTTAGTCCCCATAGACAACTGTTCCAGCTTTATGGTGACCTCAAATTATGTTGTCAGTGCTGATTGTGGGAACATCCTTCTAGACCCTGATGCTCCTTATCTTCAAAACTCTTAGCTGGTGGTCTTGTAACTGCCAGTTCCATTGCACACTGTTGAGGATCCTCTTTAGCTGCCATTTTATCCCATTGATGTAAATGTCGTCATTACTACCGCCACACCTTGTACAGATTCCAGGCGCCAGGCCACTGGGTGGGCCCAGTGAGACCAGAGTGTCACTTGCACACTTCCTGAAGCAAGCTTTCTCTGCCTTTGGAGCTGGGGTTCCATGTTGGGGCCACTTCTCCAATTTCCCCTTGAATGCTCATGACACTCTTCCCTTGGAGAGGATTTCACTTTTAGCCACTGAGAAGCTCCATGTTTGTTTCTCAGTCTTTGTTCCTAAGAGTTAACCTCATCCCAGTCTCAAGTCCCACCAGTAGCCTTTCATCTCCTACTTTGTTATCTGGTTTCCTTATTGTTTTATTGAAGAAGAGGAGAATTTTGTTTATTAGTTTTTTATCCACGTGTGCCTACA
>NW_028026442.1:0-617 GCF_054177405.1 Leptonychotes weddellii
CTTTGTTAGATCTTTTTTAAAAAAAGATTTTTTATGTTCATGAGTGGTCTTCATAATTTCATTCACTTTTTATACTAAACCATTAAATCAAGAAAGAAACAAGGGTTGACTTAAAAGGTGGAAGACACAATTTCAAAGTATGCATTAATTTAATAAATGTTTTAAGCACTTTTTATTAGAAAAGTTATCTGAGATTTAGAACTCAACCTAAATGCTACAGAAACAAATAAGCAAGCCTTTCCTTAAATTCTTTTGAGATATTTCCTCATTTGTCAGCAATGTAATGTTTCCCCCCACCTAAAAGATCTAGTCAATTAAATTTTCTTAAGCAAATGTTAAGTTAATCCCTTAAGGAAATAGCACTAATCAGTTTTAGGAAATTTTTCTGACCATTTGTTAAGTTTTTCAAACCAAATGCCAATATATTAGGTAGAAGATATTAGGGTAGATACAGAAAAACTCATTCACTGCATTCTTATGAATTAATTAGCTTTGCATTTAGGATGCAAAAGAGCACTGAAATACCTGTAGTTCCCCCTGACTTTTTCAAGGCATCACAACACAACACCTACAACAAGAACTAATTATCACCACTATAATTATAAACATAATTTTGA
>NW_028026443.1:0-617 GCF_054177405.1 Leptonychotes weddellii
TCTTTATCCAGTCATCTGTCGATGGACATCTTGGCTCTTTCCACAGTTTGGCTATTGTGGACATTGCTGCTATAAACATCGGGATGCACGTACCCCTTCGGATCCCTACTTTTGTATCTTTGGGGTAAATACCCAGTAGTGCAGGTGCCCTTTCTTTTCACTACATCTATATCTTTGGTGGGAGGGAATATCCAGTAGTGCAACTGCTGGGTCATAGGGTAGCTTTATTTTAATGTCTTGAGGAACCTCCCTGCTGTTTTCCAGAGTGTCTGTACCAGCTTGCATTCTCACCACAAGTGTAAGAGGGTTCCCCTTTCTCCACAACCTTGCCAACAGTTGTTGTTTCCTGTCTTGTTAATTTTAGCCATTCTAACTGGTGTAAGGTAGTATCTCATTGTGGTTTTCATTTGTATTTCCGTGATGACAAGTGACGTTGAGCATTTTTTCATGTGTCTGTTGGCCATTTGTATGTCTTCTTTGGAGAAATGTCTGTTCATGTCTTCTGCCCATTACTTGACAGGATTGTTTGTCTTTTGGGTGTTGATATGTCATTTGCAAATATCTTCTCCCATTCTGTGGGCTGCCACTTAGTTTTGTTGACTCTTTCCTTTGCTGTG
>NW_028026444.1:0-617 GCF_054177405.1 Leptonychotes weddellii
TCAGTTTGTTTCCTGCAATTAAGAATTCCTCATATCAGTGAGATCATATGATACATGTCTTTCTCTGTTTGACTTATTTCACTCAACATAATACCCTCCAGTTCCATCCACGTCGTTGCAAATGGCAAGATCTGGATAAAGAAGCTGTGGTATATATATACAATGGAATATTATGCAGCCATCAACAGATGTATCTTTATAGGAATTTCACTGAGTTGCTGAGAACAGCTCCACCCCATGTTTCTCTCCCACCCAGAAAGTGATTCTCAGCTAAAAACTGGCCGAAGCAGGCATACAAAGCCCTGGCCATGTAGCTTTGATTGGAGACAACTCTCACTCTAGTTCCATATGAGATCAGCTGATATCCTGGTTGCAACCACATTGCGGGTCAGCTTCTCCCTCTTCCTAATGTGCTTTGCTCACTTCCTTATACGCAGATCTCCCAGATCTCTTATAGGCATAAACTGTGCCTCCGAATCTGTTTCCAGGGATCTTAGTCTAAGATGCGATTTTGGAGGAAAAGAGAAGAGGAAAAAATATTATTAACTTAAAAATATATATACATTTTCAAAGGCACTGTTAATTCAGAACTTTGCTGTTAGGTTGTCACTTGGAGA
>NW_028026445.1:0-617 GCF_054177405.1 Leptonychotes weddellii
CCACATCACCTGGCCTTCTTTTTTAAAAAATTAACGTTAACTCTTCTCAAAATGTGTAGGGGTCATCATGGATGACCCTCATCCCCTCAGTGACACAGGGGGGCACTACGGCGGCTTCTAAGGTTGGCCCCAGTGGTGGTCATCCTTGCTTTCACTGGCCTCCTCCTTCCCATTCAGCACAGGCAGCCCCCCCAGGAGGGGGGGGTTTCCAGAACAGTCCGCTGGGCTGCACCAGCCCCAGACACACAGCCGAGACCCAGACGTCCCTGAGTGCACAAGGAGAGGGACAGCGCGATCTGCCTGCAGGAGGGCCCGCCTCATGGACCCACGCACAGATGTGGGCGTTCACCAAACACTGTCCCCATAGGCAGGGTCCCACAGGAAGTTCCAGAAACCTGGAGAGTCACGTTTCCTGCTTTTACAGGAAAGGAACAGACATCAAGAAGTAACTGTTCCTAGCCTGAACAGTTGTGGGGTGCGATGACCCAGCCCTTAGTTCTAAGGACTCAGCGCAGTAGAACAGATTCGTAACATTTCCCGCACCTAAGAGGAGCCAAGTCCCCTTCAGCAGCACTTTGATGGAAGCGATCTTGAATGCGGGGGGGGGGGGGGGGGGG
>NW_028026446.1:0-617 GCF_054177405.1 Leptonychotes weddellii
GCCATTTGCTCTTCTCCAAAGATGTTCATTAACAATAGCCGTTCTTGAATATTTATTACATGCCAGGTCCTGTTCTGGTGCCTTACAGGATAGCCAATTTACACGCTCAACCAATTTGTTGTCGTCAGACTGGGAATCAGAGGCACAGGGAAGTAACTTTCATGGAGCCCTCTCTCCCCCTCTCCCGAAATGCCACCGATTGCAAAGGCCACCACTCTAGCTCTCAGTTCTCCCTTTGGAATTTTTGGCTTGCATCTCCAGCTGCTTATGAGGTGCCTCCACCTGGATGTCCTAAGGCACCTTCAAATCGACCTTTCCCAGCCTGAGCACATCATCTCTCTGTGCACTCCTGTGGCTTTGCTGGGGCCCCTGCCTCAGTGAGTGGTCATTCTGCCCACTGGGTGCTCACACCAGAAACCAGGGCACCACCTCTGCCTCCTCTCCCTACCTCCTTCCTAACATGCAAGCAATTCACCACTTGCTTTGCCCTCCTCCTAACTGTCCCTAGAATGCCTCCTTCTTACTATGCTAACCATCACTTGCTGAATCCAAGGCACCATCCTGGCAGTTTCCACTCTTTCCTGTGTGCTGGGGCCATTTTCTTTTTCTTTTTTTTT
>NW_028026447.1:0-617 GCF_054177405.1 Leptonychotes weddellii
AGGAATTTAGTAATCTTTGCTTTCTCTTCAGCCTCCAACACAGACATCCCGCCCCCGGTGCCATGACTATGGCCCCTCTCTTATGGCGAAATTAGGATCGTAGAAGAGGACCCAGCCACTCTCCAGATCACAGCTAGATGCAGCAATGGTCCTACCCGGAGGAGTAGGGCACTTCCAAGGTCCCTGAAGTCAACATTTCCTTTAAATAACTAGAGGCCACCAGGCAGCCTAATGGTTCTGTCTGGAGCCCTGAGTCTCTAGGCTTTTCCATGCTCACCCAAGACACTCATGCCTGGCACTGCACTGGCTGGGTCCTTGCGGCAGCCTGTCTGAAGGCTCAGTTTCACTTGTCATTTCTCACATTCACCCTCAGGCAAACTGCTCATTCCTCTAGATCCGGGACACTCACCCTGCACCCAGCTTCAGTCTGCAACATCTATGTCTAGCCTTGGTCTCTGACCGGCAGCCTCCTCCCCGGGAGGCCCTACTCCATTTTCCCACATTCCCTAGACTGCTCCCCACTTCTCAGAGGCTTTTGCTTTGCCCTAATTTCAGCATATTGGTCAGCCACGAGGGTGGGGCAGTTTGTGCTCACCTATTTGGGAGTAAGCCCGGGA
>NW_028026448.1:0-617 GCF_054177405.1 Leptonychotes weddellii
GAAGACTAAGCATGAAGCCAGGGAAAGGAGCAGAGTGGCCACCAACCTTTAAAGGCAGTTAGGGCACACATGGGTCTCACCCTCCTCCACTCATGCATTGAACAAAGTACAATCTCCAAGGAAAAATGGGTTGCTTTCAACAGGTTACTTGGCGAGTAAAGGAAGGGTTGGTGGCTGGCAGTGTTTATTTCTCCTGTAGATGTATAATGGCTAAGGGGACTTGAACATCTGTGGCCCTGGGTTGTCACGGGTGAATTAAATTGGTTGATCTTCACATATTAAACCAACCTTGCATTCCTGGAATGATCCAGCTCAGTCATAAGGGATAGTGGGAAAGAGACACATTGATCAGACCTCAGGCTCAGGTTCCATGCTCCCTTTCTTCTCTCCAGACTTCAGGCACACAGGACCTTTTAGCCAATCAACCCAACAGCTCCCTAAGCCTTGGAAATAAATACCAGGTCTTCTGGAGCAGTGATCTTCAAACTGTTTTTCTCTTACACCATCTAGAATAATTTTTAAAAAGTATATACTCCCATAAATGTTGTAAAGTTGATCTCTAAAATGTTTTCACATATTTAAATAGCTTAAAAGGATTCTGGGGCATTGTAATTATT
>NW_028026449.1:0-617 GCF_054177405.1 Leptonychotes weddellii
GGATTATCGGAAGCTGCTTTCTTCCAAGTGCTCATTCTTCACACAAAGGGTTTGATGTTGTGCTTTATAATAAGAAATATGTATTTGGGCTTCATCCCTGTTCCTGGCACAGAGCTCCTGAAACCCTGAGAATTTCCTAAGTGAAGAGAGCAATAGAGGTGACTTTTCTTACATTAATGAGGTGACTTTTGGGAAGCACCTGGGTCACCCGAACCCCACCCCCAGCATCTCCCTGGAGGGCAGAGGGGCTGGAGGTTGACTTCAGTTACCATTGGCCAGGGATGTAATCAGTCTTAACTCTATCATGAGACCTCCAGGAAAACCTCAAAGATTGGGTCTCTGAGAGCTTGCAGGTGGGTGAGCCCGTGGAGATTTGGGGTGAGTGGCGCCCAGAGAGGACATGAAGCCCCACGCCCTTCCCCACACCCCGCCCCGTGCGTCTCCTCCATCTGGATGCTCCTGAGTTACATCCTTTAACCTAGTAAGTGAAGCTTTCTCAGAGTCCTGCGAGCTGCTCTCGCAGATTAATCAAACCCAAGGAAGGGGGGCTTTGGAACCTCGGGTTTATAGCTGGTGGGTCAGAAGCCCAGGTGACAGCCTGCACTGATACCTGCAGG
>NW_028026450.1:0-617 GCF_054177405.1 Leptonychotes weddellii
GTTTAAAACCAGGAATATGCCTCTCCTTTAACTCCCTGATGGTTTATCTTCTGAGTTGGTCTTTATTTCCCAAACTCTAGCGTTCCTTTTATAATTTGATTATCAAGGAGGATTACATTTATTACGTCATTTGGAAATATACCTGTGGATATTCTCGCATGAGGATCAGCAGCCAGTATGACTGTCCTTTTTTTTTTTTCCCCTTCTTCATTTGTTCCGTCAACATGCTTTTGATTATAAAAGTAATTGTAGAAAAACTGGAAATTACACAAAAGCACACAGACACACAAAATAAAATTCTCCTGTAAGCCACCGTACTTAGTGATAATTACTACCATTTTGACATATATTTTTCTGAGCCTTTTTTTCGTGTGTGCAAATATAAGTATTTAAGACATCAATGAAACGAAATTGAGACCATACATAAACATAATATTTTGTAACATG
Source organism: Leptonychotes weddellii (assembly GCF_054177405.1). Lineage (NCBI taxonomy): Eukaryota > Metazoa > Chordata > Mammalia > Carnivora > Phocidae > Leptonychotes > Leptonychotes weddellii. The sequence continues at coordinate 448 of NW_028026450.1, forward strand.
CCTTTTACTCTTTAAAATGTATTAATATATCTTTTTAAAAAAATGTATTTATTTACTTTTTTTTTTTTTAGTAATCTCTACATGGGGATTTTTTTTTTTTATTCTTATGTTAATCCCCATACATTACATCATTAGTTTTAGATGAAGTGTTCCATGATTCATTGTTTGTG
>NW_028026451.1:0-617 GCF_054177405.1 Leptonychotes weddellii
AGAACATGCCCACAAATGAAAAGTCGGTCAAAGGAGCACTCCAGGCCACAAGAATACTTGCAGGGGGGGAGAGAAGACTTTCCCAGACCACTCCCACCCCAAAGGCCAGGCCCTAAGATCTGGCCTTGGGGAATGGACCATGTGCAGGCACTGCATCAGGTCCCAAGCAAGTGTTCCTTCTCCCACCAGCCACCCTAGAGAGTCAGTCAAGCATTTCCTCATTCCCACTGGGCCAACTCTGAGCAGATGAATGACCCCAGGGATCTTAAAACCTCTACACCGGGAATCGCTTAGTTCATGAATCAGAGTGGGCAGGAAGCTGTACTCTGCTGTGCCATTTAATGCTCCATATCATTGGCATTGGGATAGCTGCCACTATGCCCCACCATGCCAGACATGGCCTGACTCCAACTAGCCTGCCTTTACGCCCATGCTCCATTGTCCCACCAGACCTCACTTACAAAACACAAATTCTGAGATAGAATTATCAAGAATTTCAAACTACAGTTGGCAAACATGGGGCCTATGAGTACAGGGGCTTGTGCCACTGCTCTGGCCGCATACCCATGAAGCCAGCCCCAACCCTACTTCAAATAAATGAATTTCAGGTACAATGC
>NW_028026452.1:0-12618 GCF_054177405.1 Leptonychotes weddellii
CTAGTACTAGCTAAGTTTTGGGGGAGTCAAAGTTATGGTGGATTTTCCACTGTTCAGGGCCCTGGCATTTCTAACCCCAATGTCATTCAAGGGCCAACTGTACTACCTTCAGGATTGAAAGCTAAACAGAAAGTATGAATCAGTGAATGACCAGATGAGAGTGATGAATGAGAGAGAGAGGAGAAGAGGGAAGAACAGACAGAGAAACAAGGACGGAAGAGAGAAAAGGGAAGGAGGATGTGAGAAAACTGTAAATTCTCAAGGAGCACTGTCAAGGCAGGGTGAGCCAGGATTTTGAGTAGAACTGAATCATCTGCCAATTCCAGCATTAGTTTCAGATTAGGATTCTTTGTGGTAGACTTTGAGAGGGAGGCTCCCTGTCAGAATCATGGGGCTGTCATTCCACCGCACGTGGCAATGGCCCAGAAATTTTTTAGAACACAAGATACCAGGCTGGGCTTCTTGGCTAAACAGAGGTGGACTAGTTTGGAGGGGAACTACAGCAGTCTGGGAGATTATTAAAAGGTTATAAGTTAGGAATGACAAGCTAAAGGGGCTGGGATAAGACCAGAAGAAATCGTTTGAGGTGTCTTGATGGGGACAATCAGCCTTCAGTGTCCAGGAGGAAGGAGATGGCACCATTTTCCCATTAATTCACTCAATGGATATTTATTGATCATCTATTATGAGCAGACACTGCTGGTTCCTCTGGAGTTTACAGGCTAGAAAGGGAAGCCAATATTAAATGAATCAGTTCAAATATACACACAATTACAATGTCCCCTAAGTGTTTAAAGGAAGAAAGCTGAGTTCTACCAGAGAGAGAAGCAGGGGCCCCCATAAGTTGGGGATGGGCCCAGGGTCAGAGAAATCCCTCAGATCCGAGGAATGAGAAGAATCTAGAAGGGGGAAGCTGGAAAAGACTTTCCCACTTATTGGTGATCTCTGGAGCTTGTTTTCAGGAGGAGCAAGGCCAGTGTGCAGGAGTTTGGGAGAAGGAGGGAAGGGCTGACTCAGGGGGAATACTGTATAGGGCCTCATGAGCCAGAATCAGGAGTCTGAAGGTTATCCTGCATATGATGGGAAGCCACTGGTGGGCTTTAAACAGGGGAGAGGTATGACTTGAATCGCCTTTTAAAAAAAATCCCTCTTAAGCCATAGAGAGCAAAGTAGGGTGGAGAGTGGGGAGACCTATTGGAGGGTGACTTGGTCATCTGGGCAAGCAGTGATGTGACTTTGCCCAAGGTGAGAAGGAGAGAAATGGACAGATCTGGGTCCTAGTTTGAGGAAGGGTGGACAGGACTTGGTGGAGAGCTGGTTGTGGGGAAGGCAGCACCGAGGACATGACTCCTAGATGTCGAGTAGAGGTGGCCCTGCCTGAAAGTGGGAAGACAGAGGACCAAGGAAGAGAGAAAAGCTTCCATCCTGACCCTGGAAGCCACAAGCTCTCCTCTGGCACAGTTACAAGCCCGTACAATGGCCCCCATGTCCCCATGGATGGCAGTGAAGGGGCTGCCCTGCCCATACAGGACTTCAAAACTCTGCACAAAGGCACCCACCAGTTAGCAACATGGAAGGAGAAGCTGAGTGGGACTGAGCTGTGGAAAAATATATTCATATCCCCTGTGGTGACCTCAAGACACTTGAAGGAGGCGTTCTGAGTCACTGTGGGGCTCATCATGGGACCATGATTTTGATCACTTATGTACATAACCAACTTTTAAAAACTTGTACAGCCACGTCCTATTGATCAGACTGTTACAACCCTGTTGTCCTAGAATGAGGACTACGAAGTTGGAAGGAGCCCAGGAGGTCACCCATTCCAATTCCTCCTCTCCACCTGAGTCGCTTGCAGTGTCCCAGCGGGGTGGCCATTCCAGCCAGGCCGCTCCAAGCACCACACAAGCAACTCAAGGCAACACGACCCATCCACGGCACCGCAAGAATTTTGAACCACAACCCACAGTGAGAAATACATTTCCATGTCATTCCACTGCATGTGTGTGCACGCACACACACATGCACACACACACAAAAACTCCCCTGAAACAATAATTGCTCTTACTGCATAAAATGCACCCTGATATTTTCTATTGTTCCGCTGCAGACACTGGCGGTCTCAGTCCACTAAATAGATTTTATAGCCAATAGGTTGTGATCCAAAAAAGCACTAGTTCAGGGCACAAACTTCAGACTCTCAGGTTTCAAGCAGACAACAACAAACACAATTCTATGCTTCTTCAGTTGCTCTGCTTGGTTTAATTACTCAGGAGCAGTCAGATTTTTATTTATATATTGTTTTAAATAAACATAAATAATTTTGATTTTCCTTCTTTCTTTTGGGGGATATCTACTACACAGACTATTTGTTGATGCCTTTATCACCATGTCCCAAGGCTTCTCTCGATGATATAAAATGCAGTAATCCACAAAGGCTACAGCTGCTGTGTGTGGGCCATTGACACTGTATTGAAGGGAAAGTTTCTTTTTTAAAAAGTCAGTCACGTCAATAATCAAGATAAACTTTTGGTTTTCTAATTATTTTTGTTCTCTAGAGAAGTATTTTGTGACTCTCCAAGGAGGGGGAAAAATGATAACAATATGCCTCTGGGTCTATAAACCATTTTAATAAATACACATTTTGAAACTGGATTTGTTTAGCAGACACTCATTCCTTTATCTGATGCCCCCCATCTAGATATAGCCAGGTACTGGGAGAATGGGAGAGAAATGTGGAGAAATGGGGGACCCGCTGCAGAGCTCACTTATCTTTGGCATCAGTTTGGCCTGACCTTTAGCCGCTAATATAACATGTCTTAGATTCTTCTCAGTTGACATCATTTTTAAAAATAAGACCTTCTTTATTGCAAAAGGAAATAAAGGCATATTGTAGAAAATGTATCAAATACTAACAAAACATAAGAAGAGAGAGGAAGGAAGGAAAGTAGGAAGGGAGGGAGGAAGGAACTAAGGAAAAGAAAGAAAAAAGAAGTAAAGTAAATTCAACAAAAATCCAATCCCCTCGAGAAAACCACAAATAACATTGAGGTGTATTATCTGTCAGTTAATTCCTCATATTGCTTCTGATCTCAAGCATACAAGTTTCCAAGATTAGTTCTTGTTTCAGCTCAATAAAATTTTCCTCACCATCTCTCTGACCTAAGGGCTGCTCTTGAATTTGGTTTCACAGCCTTGCAAAGGCCCATGATCTCACTAAGTTTGTGTGTCATCTGCCTTCCTTTAACACACATATACAGATATAAAACCTCTGACTCACTCCAAACTTAGCCTTGGCCAAATAATTCCTACACAGTGTGGGGAGTGCAATGAACTGACCAGGAAGTTGTAGCTGTTGCTATTGTTTTCCACTGGACTTCTGAAACATAGAACTTCCTAAGGGTGGTATCTAAACCTTATTAATGTTACCCCCACAAGATCTATTACAATGCCAGATGCATAGTAAGTCCTCAGTAAATGTTTGTGGAATTAAACTGCAGAATGCTGAGTTCTTTACTGGGTCACTCCCAAGGACAGACTGAGAGCATTTATTGATGATTTAGTCCAGGCAGCTGGTTTTTGAGAACCCATGAGTCAGGCTAGTGTGATTACCAAACAAACGCCCCCCCCCCAAAAAAAACATAAAACAAAGGAGGGCCCAATCCTATTTGACTGCCAAGAAAGATATTATATTTCCTGATGGGAAATCCAAAATTCTCTGGTCTCAAGATGGTGGAAGACCTTCCAAGTTCCTGCACAGAAACACTGTGGACATATTCACCCTTGAGGGCACTGGGGGCATCCATGGAGTCTGGGGGGGCAGCTGGGAATTGGAGGGAGATGCTTACACCACTCTCCCCTTTTCTACAATGTTGCCTGAGAGTTTAATCTCATTCTTATAACAAGAACAAGCTTATAACATTTCTTGATTGTGTCTTGTTTTTAATCTCCTTCCATCTGCAGTGGCCTGTATGTCTTTGGCTTGAATTTCCAGCCTCTATCATTTGTTCTAGGCTTCAGAGGTCCATTTGCTGTTGGGTCAATTGGCATGAAGTTGTTAGTACTTCTCAAGGTGAATGTTGTCTCTGGTTGTTAGGATTAGCCATGAGGGGACTAGTCAGTACTTACTACTACATCCTACCCCATGACATCTTTTTATAATTGACTGAGGGAAACTCAATCCCTAGATCTCAGTCAAGATCAGTTTCTTCCAAATGATGGCTGCCATTATACACCCAGAGATTTTCATGAGGTAACAGATGCTGTTGGTGCATATCTTGTTGGATGCCTTCTCCCTTTCCCCCCACACTGGCTCCCCCATGTGCTCTCCCTCCCAACAGCCAGCACTGCTAGTTTCCCTGGAAGGCAGCCTTCGGGCTTCTGGAGTCTCTTTGCCTGTGTATATTGGGAGCAGGAAGTGACTGGATATTTGATTCTAGAGACAGGCCTCAGCCAAGGGCCGAATGTGTCTGTCCTTGGGAAGACCTAGAAACCCTGGAGCAGCCCATTCTCACACTTGGGGATGGTTAATCATTGTACATAAAGGACCATGTTGCAACCCAAGGTTGTAAACTCATGGCAAGTACCAAATGGTCAAGTATAAAGCAGAAACCTTAAAATCCCAAGGTAGTTATCTGAGGCCTACTGCCTAAGCAAGAGCCAGGGTTCTTCTCCTAGCCCTCTCAAAAAGAAAAGAGCTGTACATTACATTGTAATTCATCTTCAAAATGCTTGAAAACTTCAAGTATAATTGCTAAGTAATGAGCTGGAATGTGTAATTAAAGTGCCAGATTTACCTCCACCTCAGCCCCTGAGCTACCTTCTCCTTAGGGGCCTTCTGCAGACAAGGATGTGAGAAGCGATGGAGGCAGCAGTGTTCATCAGGAGAATAGGGAAAAGAAAAGCAAGAACAGTACAATTGCCTTAAAGAGACTGTTGTCCACCATCCTATCTGTATAGAGAGGTATTTATACATGCACACCAACAAAGTAAAAAATTAGGCTTCCTGCCATCTCTGAGTCCATCTGGCCAGGTTGAATTAGCCATTTGTCCCTGAATCTCAGATATGAGCAATGGATGGACTTTGAGAACATCACCTGAAGGTTAGGACTTCTGATTCCTTCTTCAGCTGCTCAGGTCACAAAGAAACAGACAGAAGCTGGTCCCCTCTCTGCCATGTCTGTGAAGATGGTATCTCCAAGGCCTGGCTGCTGTGGCAACTCAGAGACCCAGTACAATTAGAGACCCAGGAGCACATTTCAGGTTTGAGTTATCCTAACCAGCCCAACGATCTCCCTTGAAACACTGTCTGTTGGTTTGTCTCGTCACTGAAATTTACCATATTCCTGCCTGAAATCAGAGAGAAGATTCACTTCTGAGATCTTTGAAGACCAAAGAGTAACAATGGCTGGCCTTTATCAAGCTTTTACTGTGTCCCAGATGCAGTTCTAAGCCCTTTGGCTATACTACTTAATCCTCACCACAATCCTATGAGTTAGGTTTTATTACCTCATTTTGCAGATGAGAACACTGAGGCATAGAGAAGCAAGTAACATGCTCAAGTTCACACCAATGTTAGGTATGTTTGTGGGCAGAGGTGCTAATGAACTTTGAACCCAGGATCCTTACTTCAGAGCTCATCGTCTCGCCCACTATTTTATGCTGCCTTTCTCTAGAAAAGTTTTGTAAGAACCTTTATATTTTTTTGTTTGTGTTTAAGTATTTTACTATTACTCTTGTTCCCCTTTAAACTATAAATATCCCAAGAAAGCTTTGAAGCTGCCAACCCTTCACAATCCAGTATGAATTAATACACTAGTTCACCTCTTACAGTCAATGGCCTTTCTCTGGACATTGGGTCTGGGGCAGGGGAATGAATTTGAAGGCCAGGGAATATCTATTCAGAGAGTGAGGTTAACTGTGGAATAAGACACTTCAGGGCTCTGGGATGGAAGGTTCTGGCTGCCAAAAGTCATGCAGAGGGCACTGTGAGGCTAGGGGAGGAGGGGCTGTCATAGCCAAAGAGACATCCCAAGATAGGGGAGAGAGCATCAAATGTGCTGGGAAGCATGGAGTCACTGAAAGTTATCTCATGTTCAACCTGGACATTCTGCCCCAAGTGCTGCTGGCTGCACTAAGCCTCAGTCTTACCTTCCATGTTCTGGAGATTTCTGCTTGTGTTAGAGCCAGTGACCAAGGTTCCAGCTACAACCACACATGCCCCTGCAAGAATATGGCCCTGACCATTTCCTCATGCACAGGTGGCCACATTCCATTTCCATCCTGCTTCCGGGACCCCCCCCCCCACCTCTTCGGCCACATTGGACCAAAGGAGGGCACCTGTAGCAGATGTTGTCAATGCCCCGCTCCTATATTTCAACACCTGAATTCTCGGCAGCTACAGTAGACAGTTTCCAGCATGCCAACACCTTCCCACCTCAGGAATTGTGTCTTTCTTCTCTGTCTAGGGGTTCTTTCTGCCATGGGGTCCTTGGTCAGAGCAATGCGAGTGAAGAGGCTTAATGGCCCCAAGGTCAGCCTTCAACCAGTTAGAGATGAGAGTTGGGAGATAAAGTCTCCCCCTCTCCTCCTCAGTATGGCAGAGGGTCCCCAGCAAGATGGGAACCTACTCCTTAGCACACTCTTACTAGATTTCCTCCTTTTGCTCTCTCACTTCCCCATGGTCCCAGCAAACCCTGAGGTTAGAATTTGGGTGCACGTGGTTGGTTTATCTGGGGATTCCAGGAAACCTGGTGAAGGAGTGGGGAAGCAAAGAAGGGAAGAGAGGAAAATCCCAAAAAGGACATGTTAAGGAACAGGTTGCTTCCAGAGGCTGGTGGGAGATTTTTGAGCCATCCGACAGAGGAGAGCGAGGGAGGCTGGGGGGACTACTCTACCTAATTCCTCCCCTCATTGGTTGAGAGTAGCCACCAGGAGGGCGCATCAAATTCCTGGCACTTCAGTGCCAAGCCTGCTTTTCCTCTGGAGAACACCTCCAGGCAGGAAGACTCAGAAAGCCATCAGTGGGTGCAAGGATGTCTGCAGTGATCCCCAGGGTGGGCCCAATGGCTGTGGGTGGGACAAATGGGGTCTTGCTATGTTCTTGAATTAATGAGGCCCTAAAGCTCAAGCCAAGCAGAGGCCTAAAGAACAGAACCATCTGTAGCATAGACCCCATGTCCTAATTTCATTACAGAAGATTCCGTTCTATTTCTAAACATTGGCTCCCAAAAGTTGTCCTGTGCTTCTAGAGACTCCAGAAGCAGAATCATGCTCTGCTGAGCTGAAATATGTGCCTTCTTAGGTCTGCCTTTCTTTCAGTTTACAAAGGAGTTGGGCCTTTGTTATGTCAAAGGAAATAAAAAAACCAAAACAAATGCAATACTTATTCCAGCATTAAAGATTACTATTGCGGGATATTGCACCATATCTTTTGTTCTGGTGAATTATTAATAAAGCCTGTTTTTGTTTAATGCCTGCTAATAATTTCTAAAAACAGATCTACAACTTCAGCTGTAAATATGTCCATGAATCACTCTACTGAAAACCCAATTGTATGGTTAGCAAAAACCTCTGACAATAAAATTCCATCTTTTCACCCTTCCTCTCTGGAATCCCTGCAGAATGGCAGATGGGCCAAAGCTAGACCCAGGAAGGCAAGAGGCGAAAGTTGAAACAAATCTTCCCAAGTCAGTCTTCAACAACCTTGTTCAAGGAGTAATGAAGATGTTGAAAATCTGGGAAAAGGGCATTGAGACGAGCAACTTTCTTACTTCTGACTTTGAGTCAGGAAGGGAAGGACAGTCCCGCAAAACAGAGAAATCATGTGTTCAGTTTGGACTCTGAAATGCCTTCAAGATTTCCAGGAGGTAATGTCAAATAGGCCATTGGAAAGATGTATCTACAGAAAACAATGCATTGTCCCCTCAGCGGCTGTGGTCCTGGATGGGTCCTGGAAGGTGAGGAGCCTTTGAGGGAACCTATCTCCTTTGCAGGCTTAGGTGTCCACTCAGAACACCCTCAGCAATCAAAAAAGGCTTCTTCAGAGAGGCAGCAGAGAGCCCAGAATCAAGTAATGTCATGGAAGCCAAGAGAAAAAAGTGTGTAGAAGGTAGAGGTGCTCAACAGTGTTTAGTACTGTCGGAGAGACAGGCACGTTGAGAGCTGAGAACTGTCCCCTGGCCTGAGCAACACAGGCTGACCATGAGGAGAGCAGTTTTGTCAGAGTGAAGGGAAGAAACCAGACTAGAGCAGGCAGAGGTACCAGTGGGGGTGAGGGAACGGGATAGTGACCACAGAGCTCACTTCTAGTTGATTTGATACTGAAGGGAGGAGAGAGAAGGAGGGGGATTGTGGAGGGTGTGAGGGTTTGAGTGGATTTTGTTTAAATGGGAGAACCATGACAGTGTTTCAAAACTAGTGGCAAGGACCTGGCAGCACGTGTGACAGAGAGATGGGTACCTGATGTCAGGAATGCCAGTGCACGTCCTTGCAGCCCTCATGAGGATCCTGCAGCTACACGCCAGTTTCTTGCAAACCCCTGTGTGCCCATCTGTCTTTACACCTCTCTGGGGGCTTCTTCTGGCCCTTGGGGCGCTTGCTTGTCTGTGCTGTGCAGGTGCAATCAGGAAGTGTGGGGAGACCAGACCCCAGAGGCAACACTCAGTGCAGGGGGATGGGATCATGGACAAGTACTTCAGCCTCCCTGTCCTCAACTAGCGTGATTCTAGCTATGTCCCACACAGCCTCCCGGAAGGACCCCATAAGACACTGAAGCCCACCTGCCTGAGTGGTACTTTGCTCAGTGACCCACTCTTGGCTGACTGTTCCCTCTTCCCAGCCTCCCCCTCACTTTCTCCCTAGGCTTCCTGGGATCACCAAATAAGTGTGCTCACCCAACTTCCTCTCACATGGTCTGTCTTAGGGGGAATCTGAATGGAAAATTTAGGGCAAATTCCCTAGGAAAGCAAGAGGAGTTGGGACACCACTCATGAACACATGGGAGGCCGGACAGCAGAGGGGGGTTATAGGTAAACTCCTATGTTTAGCATTAAGATGGTGGTGAGTCTTCTGTGATGTCTCCTATGTTCTCTGTAATATGAGAGGCCTCGTCATCTGCCAGAAGAGAATGGGGAAGGCACAGATCCAAAATGGGAGGCACCTGAGCAGAGAAAGCAGGAGGGTTTCCAGGAATGAGGGGGTCCGTTTGTAGCTGGCGATCACGAATTTGTGACAATTCACCCTGCCTGTCATGTGACCTCTTCCTGCAGTACTGCTTTGAGGCAGGTGAAGAGATAGAGGGCAGCTGGGCTCACCCAGAGGGGCCACAGAAGTGGGGGGTAGCAGGGAGGGTCTTCAAAAGTGTGCGCCTCTGCTGGATAAGGAGGGAGTGAAGGGAGGAGGAACTGGTGGGTTCAGGTGTTAGATGGGAAAGGCTCTTTCCGCAGAGAGCCAGGTAGTAAATAGTTAGGCTTGTGAGCCACATGGTCTCTTGTCACAACTACTCGATTCTGCTCTTGTTGCTCGAAAGTAGCCACAGACAACCCATACACACTGTGTACCAATAAAACTTTATTTACAAAAAAGTCAGCACGCCAGGTAGGACCATGGCCATAGTTTGCCCAGTCCCGGATTAGGATAAAGAGGAGAACTGGTTTGGTGGGTTCAGAAGTGTGCCGTCCAGTGAGGACCGGGGCAGTGTGTAAGCCAGGAGGGGCCGAGGGCGTGAGGGAGAGTACGGCCGACGAGGATGTTGAAAGGCCGAGGGTATGGGCTGTGGATATTGACATCACTAGGATAGAGGCAAGAGGAAGAGTGCAATCCAGGTTGCCAAGGTCTTGGATGAGTGACTGGAGGGCCTGGCCACTCAGCCAATGATGGCAGAGAGAGCTGGTTGAGCACTGCGAGCACCTCGAAGAAGCAGGGTGGTTACCAGGGGAGGCAGTCATTGTCTGGGATTTTTCCGGATGGGGCAAGGACCAGACATAGTAGAGGATGTGCTTGACACAGGTGAGATGGCTGAGGGACCCATTGAACGTCAAAGCTGTATGTTCTCTAGTTGGAGATAAATTTCTGGGGCCCAAAGAAGCCACTGAGTATCATGAAAGCGCCTACATTCTCTCCCCATTCCCAGACAGATTCACCTATTTCTACTTGGCCTCTCCTTGGTCCTAGCACCATCGATGGCTCACTATTGCCTAGCAGGTAGATCCCAAACCTCCTAGCAAGACATTGAAACCCACACCCCTGTCCCCAACCTACTCTTCTAGCTTGTTCACCATTATGTTTCAGCAAGCCAAAGATTTACTGTTTCCCATACCCACTCCACAATGCTCACTTCTTCGCATGTGCCTTTAGAAGAAAGACCCTTTCTCTTCACCTCCAACACCTGCCCATTCTTCCAGGCCCGGCTGGGGAACCTTTCTCCAATGACCTTGGCAGATGATGACGTTGCCCTCCTCTCTGTGCCTCCAGAACATGACTGGGGAGAGTTTACAGCCTGCACAGGCTGAGAATGCGGCATCCCTTTAAACCTGACATTTTCAAACTGTCTGTTCGTGCTGGGGCGTGCTGTGCAGGGGGCAGAAAAGCAGCGCCAGGCAGGGGTCAGCCTGTACTGTACCAGTGGCCCCGGCAATCGGCCCAGCTCCCAACTCAACACACCGCTTGGCAAAGCAGATGCCCTTCCGCAGTGCACTCCTGTGACCTGCGGCAGCCCTTGGGTGTTCTCCAACCCACACACTCGCCATCTCAGACTCTCCCTCCCACCTGGGCAAACCTTTCCTTAAAAGACATTCTCGTAAATAGCACTTTCTCCTCCCCTGTGTTCCCTGTGAGCTGCGGCAGCTCTAATAGGAGCAGTTCTCGGCGCCTGACCGAGCCGCCTGGCCCGCCCCTGCCCAGCACCTCTCTCTGCTCCCTTGTGCTGCAGTTTGGGGCTGCCAGGCCCCCCCAGGAGACTGTGACCCCACCAGTCCACTTTTGCACCTCTGGGGTCTGTGCACTGTACCCAGCACTAGCGGGGGCTTCAGAACACAGCGCTGAGCCGCCTGCGGCCCCTTGTTTATCTCTTCCTCTCGCTCTCACAGGCTCCAGCTGGTCCTCCAGCTGACCCTTCCCAGGTTTAGGGGTGCCCAGGCCCTGGGAGCCTGGGAGATATGGCATGGGCCTCAGTGGCATGTTCAGAAAAGCAGCGCTTTAGGATGACACGGCCTGGGCTCTAGGGAAGAGCTCTGTCCTACATGGACCCATCGGTGGCATGACACTTGGAACCCCCCAGAGACCATGGCTTTGGTCCTGCATAAGCCCAACCCCACGGGGAAGCACATGGGAATCTCCATGGCCATCAGCCCCCAGAGCAGCCTGCCGTCCCAACAGCCCCACCTCCCTCCCAGAGGCCTCACCGAAGGCACAGGACCAAGGAAGCGGCAGCAGCTCCACCGGAAGGCAGACCCTCCCACCAATCCCCACCCCCCACCCCGCCCCGCCCCGGGGCTCCTGGGGGCAGATATTGCCCTGGAGAGCCAAGACTCTGGTGGGTGTGGATGTTGCTCCAGGCGGGGTCCAGCTCCCTTCCCTGGAACTAGAACAATCTGGAGGCACCCACAGGGGCCAGCTCCCCTCATCAATTCTGCATCTTCCTGAAAATGTACTTTTAAGCCCCTTAATTGCATTTTAGAGATAACCCTGCAAGCAAAGTGGCAGGAAGAGAAACCATAGAGAGAGGTTGGTGGTCAGGCTCTTTGTTTTAAATCAATCAAACATCTGCGACTAATGCAGCTTTGGGCTGCTCCTCAGGAAGCATTAGCCCTATTAGTGGGGGCTGGCAGGAACACAAAATAAGATATTTATGGGCTGGGCACGTGTGCATAACCACGGGGACCAAGGGGCGGCAGAGAACGGCACAGGTCAGCACGTCTGCTCACCTCACCTTGCCTCGCCTAGGGCGTCCACACCAAGCAGGGGGACAGAGGGCCCACACACCCAGGCACAGTCACGCACAGCGGACTCTACCTTCCGGTCCTAGCCCCAACCATAGGCAGGAGCCTAGTGCAAGTCTCCCCATCTCGCTGGGCTCTGGTTCTCAGTCATAAAACAGTGGATCTGGGCAGATGTCCTCTGAAGCCCCATCTCGGGTCAGGCCTTGGGTGTTCTTGGGACCAGGGTGAGGAGCCAGGTTGGGACAGAACAGGCCACGCACATGGTGCCAACAGGACAAAGTAGCTGGTGAGTTGTTAAAGACAGGATACCCGATCCGTGATTTTAGGTCCTTATTGAAGAGCTGCGTCTGGCAAAACTCTTCACAATCCACACATGGTTAATAAAGGTGCTGGCTTATAAGCAACTGCCTTATGCTTGTGGTTGGTTTGGAAGTAGAATCTAGAAGGAAATGTGCTCTGTGGTGGCTAGAAATAAGGGTGAAGATAACAGAGGAGCCATAAAGACAGGACAGAGAACAAGAAATCCCAGGGATCCTAGCAATTGCACTACTGGGTATTTACCCCAAAGATACAAATGTAGGGATCCAAAGGGGTATGTGCACCCCGATGTTTATAGCAGCAATGTCCACAATAGCCAAACTGTGGAAAGAGCCAAGATGTCCATCGATAGATGAATGGATAA
>NW_028026453.1:0-10657 GCF_054177405.1 Leptonychotes weddellii
GTGTGTCTGATATCTAGTCACGACTGAGGTTAGTATTTTGGGCTAGAATCCTATGTAAGTGATGTGGGTAATGTCAGGAGGTACACGATATTGATTTGTCTCATTATTGGTGATGTTAACCTTGATCACTTTGTCAAAGTGGTATCTCCCATATGTCTTCCCAGTTAAGTTGCTATTTTCTCCTTTGCAATGACTTAAGTATCTATTCTTTAAATTTGAACTCTCTTGCACCCAGTGTCCTCAGGTATTAAATGGAATTAATAGTCAGCTGTTGCACGTACCCGTCAGTGCTGCTGTGAGGTACAAACACCATATGTGAAAGTGCTCTGTCAATTTTAAAGAGGTATACAAACGCGACAAACTCAAATATTGAACCAACTATATAATGAGAAGCCGCAGGTTGACAGATTACCCAGCATTCTTATTATGTTCTTTCAGACTTCCATTCAAAGGGGAAATTTAGGAATTAGTCTGCAGTCAGGCATGCAAGAAAATTTCTATGCTATGACGTACTCTCATAGACCACCTAGAAGAGACCAAATCTTGTTTGAGATTTCTAGGGTTTCTGTTAATCCAAGGTTCTCTGGATCTCACATTCAAGTTAATAAACGTAAGAGAGAAATCTCAATATGTATTGTGATTTGGGATTACCCTACACAATGTAACATTGTGATTTCTCTTTAATTTTACAGTAACAGGCAGGTCCTGATTCATTAACACGGGAATACAAAGCAATCATATTCTTCTGTTTTTCCAGCGAGCATCCTCATGACTTGCTAGTGGGAAGTCTGGCATCTCACTCTTGAGACCTCCCCTGGGAAACGTTCCCCTCCCCCCCACACACACAGACCCCTTTTAAGTTAAAGAACCTCAAGCTACTCAGTACCATGGGGGAAAGAGTTTAATCTTGCCTTTACTACTCTGCTTTTCTGCTACCACTGAATGCCACTGTTCAAAACTAGCCCTTCACGGTGCCACAAAACATGTCCATCCTGCAGTGACACCTCATACCTAAACCATAGAGCATCCCATGTTCAAATGCTCAGCTTTTATTCCAAAACCACAACAATATGCCAGCATGGCTGGATCCTAAGGGCATGCCAGTCTTAGCCATATACATTTTTTCTAAGAGAGCCTTTCCCTAGTATATGCCAAGCGTAATAACCACCCCCCCTTCCTCATTCTTTTTGGTATGTTTCTCTTTGAAGAATCTTGGTGTGCTTCCTGTATGCTTTGGTCTGCCCATACTCGTTCACCTGAAGAGATGAACAGGGCTGGGGTCCCTAGGTTCCTATCTGTAATTTAACAGACTCCTCTCTAGTGACCAGCAATCGCAATTAAGAGGTATAGTGGGGAGCTAGCCTTTGTCAGGCCACAAAGGGTTCCCATTATACTCTTCCCCCAGGTAAAAACTACTCAGTAGTCACTCCATAGTTATTGAACTAAGGAAACCATTCAAGAGATTCTCAAAAATGGTCTGTTGCATGATGATTTACTATGATCATCAGTAAAGAAGGGAGCAGTCTCTGGTACTTACTATGCAAAAAATATAAAAATATGTTTAAGCCTCAGATGCATATGAATATTAAGTAGGATCATATTTCCTTTTAAAGTTCCCAAAATGATAGCTTGAGCCCTACCTACTTACTTACCACGAATTAGTCAGTTTCAAAGTGTCTTTGGGCTCTTTCTGAAGGGGGCCAATGGTTCTCTCCCACAGTTGCTCAGGTTTGGGTCCTTCATAGTCTTCTTTGTGCATTTACTCATCATACCAGCACAGACATTCAGTTCATAACAGCTGATGACCACCGTTATCACCAGGCCTGTGGCCTCTGGAGGGGAACTGCTCTCTCCTTCCAGCAAAGGAGATACCAAGGGGTAATATCTAATCAGGTTTTATTGAAAGTTTATGGAACATAGAAGGGACTATTTACATACAGAGTCAATTATGTTACACATGGGTGTGCTCGGAGCCCTCAGCCCCAAGGCCAGGACAACATTCCTTAGGGAGTCCCTAAATTATACTTCTCTGCCTTCCTTCCAGTCTGCTACCATCTGGAAAAGGAACAGCCAGCCACCCTTCAACAGGTGTGCCCTCTAGCATGTCCACTTTACTTGGATCCCATGAGGTTTCAGAGAAATGAGAAAACACCCCAGTACCTCCCCAAACCTAACAGTCTAAAGCCCACAATCCTGAGTTCTTACTTGTAGTTTCTTTTTTTTTTTTTTTAAAGATTTTATTTATTTTTGGGAGAGAGAATGAGAGACAGAGAGCACGAGAGGGAAGAGGGTCAGAGGGAGGAGCAGACCCCCCCCGCTGAGCAGGGAGCCCGATGCGGGACTCGATCCCGGGACTCCAGGATCATGACCTGAGCCCAAGGCAGTCACTTAACCAACTGAGCCACCCAGGCGCCCCTTACTTGTAGTTTCAAGAATCACCTCTTCCCAGGGTGATGGGCCACAGATCATTCACTACCAAATATGGCACCCAACGTTAATGTATTTCCCCAAATCTGGCTTATTCAGCCATAAATAGACACCAGTCTTTTAGTCCAGGTTCCATACCACCAAACCCTGTGACTTTCTTGACTCCTCCAGGGTAAAGTATTACCTTACTTAAAGCCATTCCTCACTGAAATGGTTCCAACTTTCCTGGGGAGGGGGGGAGGATTGGGGGCTCCTCAGACAAGAAATGACTCTCCAAGGCCACTCAATAATAAATATGCCAGGAGAGGGGCGCCTGGGTGGCTCAGTCGTTAAGCGCCTGCCTTCGGCTTAGGTCATGATCCCAGGGTCCTGGGATCGAGCCCCGCATCGGGCTCCCTGCTCGGCAGGGAGCCTGCTTCTCCCTCTCCCACTCCCCCTGCTTGTGTTCCCTTTCTCACTGTGTCTCTCTCTGTCAAATAAATAAATAAAATCTTTAAAATAAATAAATAAATAAATAAATATGCCAGGAGAGTCTAATTAGGCACAGAGAAAACAAACATTAGCCTCGAGGTAGCAAGTGCTAAAACATACACTCTATTTACATTAAACAGGAGGGAACTTAACTTTTTAGTTTGAAACATCTAAATCTAATTTATTTCACTACATGCAGGCTTTTCTTTGAGAACTAGGAGAAAGTTCTGCTATATCTTTTATATAACAAAAAAATGCCTATTGTAAGGCTTCTCCCAGTTTCCTATATAAATTTGAGCTTCTCTCTCTAAAGGTAGAACATGGCTTGCAACTTTTAAATGATACCCTTTCTCCACATCTATATTCATAAGATTTTTTTTTCCAATTTTAGTCAAAGGACTAAATTTCACATGGAAAGAGAGGAAAGCAGGACACTCCTGTGACTTCACACTCATTATAGTCACTGTCACTCACACATTTGCTTCCTCGCTTGTTGACTCCCCGGAAGCCCTGTGGTCTCCACTCTCTACCCTCAGTGTCACTGACACAGAAAAGGCTCCCAGTCCCGAGAGTCCAGTCACACCTTGGCAGGACTCCAAGGCAGTCCAAGCGTTAGGATGCAGGCTTCAGGATGTCTACAACCGAGGAGGTTTAGAAGGAAATCTCATGATCAGAGTCTCCAGGAGAGCGGAGGAGACAATACTTCTAATACGGCTTAACGCTCTTCACTGTAATCTGAAAGCATTAGAGAATGATCTCTAGGGTATCTTCAAACTCAAACTCTGTGACACTATAATATCTTTAGTGGAACTTCACATGATCTTTGCCATCGTGAAAAATCTATGCGAAGCCAGGCTTTTTTACTTTTGGGGCACTACTCCTGTACACAAACATGGAAGGTAACCATGGCTTCCCTAGGGTATGCTAACACAGAGTCATAGTGGTCCTCTGCTGGAGGGCAGTGCTTCCTCCGCTCTGCCTGTTGAGATCCTCCTTCAATAACCAGCTCCTGTGTGACATTCCTCATTGAAACTTTCCCAGCTCAGCTCTCATACATCTTTTCATTTTCTGCGAACTTCTGTCATGCTAAATTCACTACCAGATCATTTAGCAATCCATTGCTTTTTCAACTTCAATTCATTTGGTCTTATCAACTGAATTATAAACCTGACGCTCAGGATTGAATCTTCTGCCTCTTTGTATAAACCATAGCACCTCACACAGTGCTTAGCAATAGAGGGAGTTAAATAAAAATATTTGATAGACTCAAGCTGAAAGAATATATTTACACAGATAGGTTAAGACACACAGTTTTTTGTTGTTTTGTTGGTTTGTTTGTTTTTTTTTTTGCCATAATATGGCTAAACTAATACCAGACCAATTTAGCATGTTGGAGAGGAGGAAGACATGGAAACATAAAACTGCTTATCAACAATCAGAAAGCTAATTAGCTGGCAAAGTATCGTATTTGTTTTGTTTTGTTTCCAGAGATTTCTTGTACTGCTGCTTGAGCTAGCCAAGACCTGCTCAGAAAACTTAGGTCCATTTTGGAGGATATAGGTTTATATGAAGGTCTCCAGATCACCGTTGAAATGTGGTTTTAGGCTGGTTTAAAACCACTGAGTTCTACTCTGGCTTCAAATAACTATGGGGACAAGAGACAAAGGAAATAGGCAGCATCCAGAATTTCTGAAAAAGGTATTGGGCTAAAAGGACCTGCTAGTGTAACTGTGGGTCTTCTGACTTGACCCAGTCCCAAAGCTTTAAATGAGTAATTGTGGAACCCAGAGACCAGGGGATAACCAGTTGGGCAAGTAAAAGAGAGTCGGAAAAAAAATAAAGGGGTTAGGGAGCCTTCTAGAATCTAGACTGGGGATAGAGTGCTTTGATAAGCTAGCTCCCTTCCTCATCTCCGTATGAGCAAGCATGTACATTAAGGCATTGCTGAAGTACCAAAACAGTCTAGGAAATTATATATGTTGGTAGCTGCAAATGATCTACTGAAAGTCACGCAGATAATATAGGTCAGCTATCTCTCTGATGAGTTTTCTAGTATTCGTGGATATTTGGAAAATACCACACTAAAAGGTGATATGAAAAAGATATTGTCATAATTGGGTTGCAAACCCATTCCTAAAATTATCATCAAGTGCTTGTTTTATTTACTATCATATTATCTGGTCCCTAAAAAGATGAAACTTAAAACATTTCTGCCATCCACTTCATACAGCACTGCTTTCAATAAGATCACCTTTGTGTTTCCAATGTAAATGATTCAAACCAAAAAGATCTTTCTTATAGAAGATTTCCATATAGTCCTGGTAGTTTGTTCCTGCTTCATGTTTTATACGTGAAGTTGCTGCATAAAAAAATTTCTGTCAACTGAACAAGTTCAATAGCAAATTAAAGACTTATTTTTCTTTAGAGAGAAAAATGTATGACAGTTGTTATAAATAAATACGCAAATGCACTTCCCATTGCCAAGATTTTCCAAAGAAAGCTTCAGTTTGCTCAAACAATAGGCTAGCTCCTAGATCTTCCAGCTACAGGAACTTGTGGTTTTTGGTAAATATTAGCAGAACAGGCCTATTCACAAAGGCTGCACACCTGACCATCTGATCTCAGACACAGTGTACCCTCAACACTTCTGGGAAAGACCAGTCTGCATTTTTTTTTTTAAAGATTTTTATTTATTTTTTAGAGAGCGAGCGAGAGGGAAACAGCATGAGAGGGGAGAGGGTCAGAGGGAGAAGCAGGCTCCCCGCTGAGCAGGGAGCCCGATGTGGGACTCGATCCCAGGACCCTGGGATCATGACCTGAGCCGAAGGCAGACGCTTAACCATCTGAGCCACCCAGGCGCCCCCAGTCTGCATTTTTTTTATGGGTTGGACATAATGAAAATGAACAGAGGTTCCCCTTGTATTTGTCCACTTTTCCACCGGCTAACTAGTTTAGTAAACTCCATTTATTAGAAATGCATGGTAGAAAATAGCTAATAAGAAATCTAATTTTTTCACATATATTCATAATATAAGCAGATACTTATTATTCTAATTATTGATTTCATTTATTTTGCCATAGTACACCTCCCCAAAGGTTTATTATGTATAACTATTTGGCCATGTATCTATCAATCAGAGCTAATTAATTCCCTTTTTTACTGAAAACCATGCCGTATCTCTTGCTATGAGAACAGATCTTATATTTTTAATTTGTTTCTCATATATTTATGTGTCAGTGGCTGATTAATGTATTTGTCTAATGTATACTAAAATCTTTGATACTGTCATCAAAAAAGAGCTAAAATGTGGACTGAATGTCTTCCTAAGGACAAATTACATGATTGCAAAGATTTGACCAGTCTTTTTCTGCTCTGTGTTTTGAAACATAACTGAGAGCTATTACCACTCCTGTAAATGCCAGCTATCATGAAGATGAGGAATAGCATTTCTTAAGCATCAACCTGAAGAAACGAGGGAAGACCCCTTTTTCTGCTTTATAAAAATACATAAATTTGTGTCCATGCTGTCCAGTAGGTTTCACATGAGTATTTTCATGTTTTATTATTTCTCTTAGCCACATGTACTTTGCACTCTCTACGTTTATCATTTATGAGCATATCTTTCTCAATTTGTAAAATGAAGACATCATCCAAGAATGGCTCTTTGGCAAAGAAATAAACCTATTGAATGTTTGACTGGCAGGCTCATTCAATTATACTCTTGGAATGTTACAAATTCAAATGACATTGTCTGCATATGCCCAACATTTGAGAGAACCATACATCCAGGCTTGCTCATGGTTTTCCTTTGGGCTATCAAAATAAGAAACAAGTCTGTATCTTCCAGTGCAAGGAAGCATGATTCAGTTCAAGGAAGCAATTGAGGAAATGTCATGACAACCAAAATTAAAATGAGCAGCCTCATATTTGCATGTGTCCGCTGCCGCTCAGGAAATCTTTCTGGCTGCTTTTTGTTCCTATTAGACAGGCTAATGTGGCTGCAAATTATATCCAACCGAAAGAGAATTGGCTCATCCTCGGCAAATAGTGTACTAGCAGACAAACCCGGGAAGGATGAAATTCAGAGGAAGAATCAAGGAAAGCACACACATACAGGCACACATAGACACACAGCCACATAATTTTTCTCTCCCATTTCTGCTGTGATGATGCTTGGAGATCATTTTAAAGCTTTTAAAAGGAAAAGTTCCTTTTAACCTCATATCCACTCTAAATTGCCACATGACTTGTTTATACATCGTGTTGTACAAAATGATTCTGAAGGCTTGGGCTTCTTCCTGTTGTCACTCAAATGTTCCCCAGAAGGACAATGCTGCCACTGGATGGTATTTTCCCTCCATCAAGTCATGGACTTCACAATCTGGAACAGTCGGTGCATGATACCAGTGTGAGTCCTTCCTAAGGGTCAAGCATCCAGGTACGCTTCTGCTGTCTTCTGCAAATATAATATGGAGAAAGAGATCTCATGTCCTTCACAGATTTAGAGGTCAGCTGCAGTGAGGTCTCTGTACCCTATTCCCAGTGAACTGAGCAAAGGGGCATTGTCCTCTAGAAGACATTTATACGTGTGGCTTTCTGGGTGAATCTCTGTGACTCACAGTGATGTGGAAATTGCCATCAATCGTTGGCATCTCTCATGGCTATTATCAGCTCCAAACAAATTAAGGCGTCACACAGTTGATGCAGCTTCCTCCTTGCCTGTTGCAGTTGCTGAGCCAAGCACAGTAGATTGGCATATCTGCTATCTTGATGGCACAAAACCCCTAGAACGGAACCATTTTCACCGGCGCAAAAGTGTTCCAAAAGATGCTCGCTCTGTTCAATATACTTGTAAATTCATTGTAGACTCTAAGAGAATATAAAAACAAATGTTCCATCTAAAGATAATCTCCCTCTCTCTCTCTATTTTTTAATGTAAGACAGTGATTTCAAGTCCTAAATGGCAAATTCTCTGACAGCGCTAGGGAAAATTACTCTTAATACCTTCATCTTGTTAAGTTACCATAGTAATAAAATCTCATTCTACTAAAGTAACTTTCTCAACAGGTCAGAGCCTGAAATTCTATGTTGTAAACTTCCAAATACCAAAAAAAAAAGGCATAAGTTTATTTATTGGAGTTCAAATTGTAGAAATCTGACAGCTTTGAGGACTTTAAAAGGTATTGAATCAATCGCTATAAAAGGAAAACACTCTTGACAATTTAATTCATATAGTATATTACTATTGAAGAGACTCCTTGGTGACTTATGAAAGGCATGTTTGTGGAATAGGTTTTGGAATTTTTGCATAAAAGGTAAATTTGTGCTCAGAATGCTTGCATCTTCAAAGGCCCATGAGTTTGGCTGTGGGTACATGTAGCATTTGGTTTGGAAACCTATGAAAGAAACACTGGTATTCCTTGAGAATGTGATTTAACTATGAATTTACTCTGATACATTTATTTAATGTTTTAAGTTATTAGATATGTACTATTTATATATGTCTGCATTGAAAGCATCTAACCTCCATGCTTCAGAAGCTCCTGGAGAGTTGAGATTATTTCCATGTAACGGTCAGCCATTAGTAGACACCAAAGGCAACTAGGCTTTTAACTTCTTCTAATGCTGAGTTGCTTCATTCAATGACAAATTCTATTTGATCTCAAGTGTACTGTGAACTGAATAAAGAAAAGACTGAAAATTGGGGTGCCTGGGTGGCTCAGTCGTTAAGCGTCTGCCTTAGGCTCAGGTCATGATCCCAGGGTCCTGGGATCGAGCCCTGCATTGGGCTCCCTCCTCAGCGGGAAGCCTGCTTCTCCCTCTCCCCCTCCCCCTGCTTGTGTTCCTTCTCTCGCTGTGTCTCTCTCTGTCAAATAAAATAAAATAAAATCTTAAAAAAGAAAAAGAAAAGACTGAGAATTAACAAATCTAAAATTAACAAGTCAGGAAACAACAAATGTTGGCGAGGATGCAGAGAAAGGGGAAACTTCTTATACTGCTGGTGAGAATGCAAGTTGGTGCAGCCACTCTGGAAAACGTATGGAGGTTCCTCAAAAAGTTAAAAATAGAGCTACCCTATGACCCAGCAATTGCACTACTAGGTATTTACCCCAAAGATACAAATGTAGTGATCTGAAGGGTCACCTACAACCCAATGTTTATAACAGCAATGTCCACAACAGCCAAACTATGGAAAGAGCCCAGATGTCCATCGACAGATGAATGGATAAAGAACATGTGGTATCTATATACAATGGAATATTACTCAACCATCAAAAAAATGAACCCTTGCCATTTGCAACAACATGGATGGAACTAAAGGGTGTATGCTAAGCGAAATAAGTCAATCAGAGAAAGACAATTATCATATGATTTCATTCATATGTGGAATTTAAATTTAAGAAACAAAACAGAGGACCATAGAGGAAGGGAGGGAAAAATAAAGCAAGACATAAACAGAGAGGGAGACAAACCATAAGAGACTCTTACTCATAGGAAACAAACTGAGGGTTGCTGGGGTGGGGCGGGGGGGTCAGGGAATGGGGTAATGGGCATTAAGGAGGGCACTTGATGTAATGAGCACTGGGTGTTATATGCAACTGATGAATCACTGAATTCTACCTCTGAAACTAATATACTATATCCTCAATTAATTGAATTTAAATTTAAAAAAAAGAAAAGACTGAATGAAGCCAAGGTAGCATAGATGATGCTTCTGGAATGGCTACTTGGTTCATCCTCTTCAAAGAATAGGACACAATAAAAGGAAGAAAACAGGGGCATTGGCTGGCTCGGTTGGTAGAACACGTAACTCTTGACCTAGGGGTTGTGAGTTCAAGCCCCATGTTGGGCATAGAGCCTACTAAAAAAAAATGGGAGGGTGCAGGAGAAAACATGATCCCTAAAATTAAGACATGCATTCTACTTGGTAAACATAAATATACACATCTGAGTCATCTAGAGACTAATTACAAAGCAGTATGTGAGCAAGTATAAAATTGTTTAGTACACACCAAGCGTGCAATTGTTACAGAGATGATGAGGAAAGAGCCAACAGCCCTGGGCAAGTGGTGGTCTTTCTCCTCTCCTCCATGCTCCTCCCTTCCATCTCAACCTCCTCTCACCTGGGCACTTGCTCTCCAAGAGCCCCATCACTTGTTGATCCAATATAAGGGAGCCTTAAGGGATCCAAGACTTTTCTCTGTAACCCCTTTGAAACATGGAACCAAAACTGTGTTTTATTTCCCCTGGGACCAAAGTACCAACTATGTTATAATAACCTAAAACAAAGGCAGAAGATGAGTTTGACAGGTCAGGCAACTTTTCTTTTTTCTTTTTTTTTTTTTTTAAAGATTTTATTTATTTATTTGAGAGAGAGAATGAGATAGAGAGCATGAGAGGGGGGAGGGTCAGAGAGAGAGGCAGACTCCCTGCTGAGCAGGGAGCCCGATGTGGGACTCGATCCCGGGACTCCAGGATCATGACCTGAGCCGAAGGCAGTCGCTTAACCAACTGAGCCACCCAGGCGCCCTCAGGCAACTTTTCAATACCTCTCAAATCACTACACATACTCAATGTTCTTTCTTTTTAAATTTTTTATTGTTATGTTAATCACCATACATTACATCATTAGTTTTTGAGGTAGTGTTCCATGATTCATTGTTTGTGCATAACACCCAGTGCTCCATGCAGAACATACCCTCTTTAATACCCATCACCAGGCTAACCCGTCCTCCCACCCCCCTCCCCTCTAGAACC
>NW_028026454.1:0-617 GCF_054177405.1 Leptonychotes weddellii
GGTGGAAGAATGACCCAAAGCACATCAAATCTGGCGAGACTCTGTTGCTGAGAGGACATGCGTGGAGAATCACACGTGTATATGTCGCTCAGCTTAAGAGCAATCATCAGCCTGTGTGCGGTGGACAATTGAAAGCCACGTATAAATGCAGGGCTGCATGTCTTTGAAGACCCGCAAGATGGCATTTGAAGAAGACGCGACCCGCAAAGCATGAAGAGGTCTACCCAAATGCGCATGTGGCATCTGAACTGAAAATATGTTTCTATCTGGTGGAAAACACAGTCTCTGAGTGTGGAAGTGGGTGGACCTTCTCAGAACTGGCACAAAATGCCAGAGATTGACATCATTCGGGGACATTTAAAATTCTACATAGGTTACAATTTAGGGTTAGAATACTATTTTTTAAAGATTATTTATTTGAGGGCGCCTGGGTGGCTCAGTTGGTTAAGCGTCTGCCTTCGGCTCAAGTCATGATCCCAGGGTCCTGGGATCGAGCCCCGCGTCGGGCTCCCTGCTCAGCGGGGAGTCTGCTTCTCCCTCTCCCTGTGCCCCCACCCCTGCGTGGGCTCGCTTGCTGTCTCTCAAATAAGTAAATAAAATCTTGGGAAAAAAAAAAA
>NW_028026455.1:0-617 GCF_054177405.1 Leptonychotes weddellii
CAAAGTCTTCACAGGATAAAGAAGATCCACCAACAGGGGCGTCTGGGTGGCTCAGTCGGTTAAGCGTCTGCCTTCAGCTCAGGTCATGGTCTCAGGGTCCTGGGATTGAGCCCCGCATTGGGCTCCCTGCTTGGCGGGAAGCCTGCTTCTCCCTCTCCCACTCCCCCTGCTTGTGTTCCCTCTCTCGCTGTATCTCTCTCTGTCAAATAAATAAATAAACTCTTTTAAAAAATAAATAAATAAATAAATAAAATCTTTAAAACAAACAAACAAAGAAGATCCACCAACAATTTAACTGTCATGTAGAAAAATTCAACACTCTTTCAATGAAAATAACAAAATCAAGATTCCCTATAGCTTTTCATCTATAATATTTCATACATAATTAAAACTTAGTAGACATGTGAAGAAGCAGGAAAATGTGATCCATAATCAAGAGAGAAAACAAGTGAAGAAAAAGAAATAGATGGTGGATTTGTTGGAATTAGCAGACAAGGACTTCAAGATAACTACTAGAAATATGTTAAATAATTGGAATGGTAAAGAGACAGGAGATTTCAGGAGAGATAGGAAATCTCTTTAAAACATACGTTAAAAAAATCTCAGAACTAAAAAGG
>NW_028026456.1:0-617 GCF_054177405.1 Leptonychotes weddellii
GAAGCAGCCAGGTTACAATGATGAATTTTAACCAGGTCTCTGTAAAAATGAAACCAAATTCTTTGATGCACTAAGCCTTCACAACATTTTGTTCATGTGTGTATTTGTGCCTATACATCTGCATCCACTACTAAGGATTTAATGTACTCGCAACTTCTCTTCCTACATCAGGTTGTGTGGATCACATGCAGACTGCCGTTAGACTCCAACATCTGCCAGGACTGATCCCCAGCAGGAACCACGGGTACGTGGCACCGAAGAGCTCATTACAGAAGGTGTGCCATTCCCACCTTCCATTCACTGGATGCCCCACGGGGAATGCTTCACCACTTCGATAGCAAAATCTTGCCATTATTTAATAGACAATAATTAATTAAAATAATTAATTTCATTTTTTTGTGTGCATCTGCTGCCAAAGCAAGCACTTGATTTTTTTTTTTTTGCAAAAATTTTAGGCGTACAAATAATACATAACAGCTATAGAAATTTAGGGGGAAAATCGCCTATAACTCCACAACCCAGAGATAAATACTGTTTAGGATTTGTGGACATTTTCCCCAATATTTTTTTTCTGTATGTTTTATAAATCAGATTATATGTATGGAATTCTCCAGCCT
>NW_028026457.1:0-617 GCF_054177405.1 Leptonychotes weddellii
AAAAAAAGTAGTAGAGGTGATTACAGAACTTCAACTTGAATAAAATTAAGCAATGAGATTTAAAAAAAAAAAAAAGAATGCTCAGCCTCTCCCGCACCACCTGAACACCCCAGCCCAGTGTGCTGATGGAAAAGTTGCTGTGGAAAGCATGTCTTAACGCTCAGAAAAACAAACCACCATACTAAAGCACAAAGCTTGCAGAATTCTAGCAGTAAAATGAAAACCAGAAGCTCATTGGAATTAAACCTGTTGAGAAAGACCAGGGCAGCATCCAGGAACCTGTCCTCTTTGCAATCAAGTGGTGGAATTAAGGAAGATAATTTAACTTCACTAATAAACACTCAAAAAGGATTCCTGACAATGGAGCAAAATTGGTCCTTCCTGTCATAGGGCAGAAAGGCCTTCCCCGACGTACTTGAAGGAGCTGAAATATTAGTGAAGGGGATCAGGATATGCCAGCCCAAAATATGCCTTGTTAACATCAAGATTGTTTTGAGCTAAAGGCAATTGAAAATCAACAGATGCAACAAGAAACTTTCCTCCCCTTTTCTGCCTAAAATCAGAGTATTACCTTCCCTTGTGAAAGTGTATCTGCTGCCGTACCAAGCAGAAGAGAG
>NW_028026458.1:0-617 GCF_054177405.1 Leptonychotes weddellii
TTTTTTTTTTTTAAGATTTTATTTTGTGGGGGGCACCTGGGTGGCTCAGATGGTCAAGCGTCTGCCTTCGGCTCTCTGCTTCTCCCTCTCCCTCTGCTTGTGCTCTCTCTGTCTCTCAAATGAATAAACAAAATTTTTTAAAAAAAGATTTTATTTTTTTATTTATTTGAGAAAGTGCATGTGTGCGCGCATGAGCTGGGGAGGGGAGGCAGAGGCAGAGGGAGAAGCAGTCTCCATGCTGAGCAGGGAGCCATGCAGGGTTCAAGCCCAGGACACTGGGATCACCACCTGAGCCCAGAGCTGATGTTTAACCGACTGAGCCACGCAGGCACCCCGGAGAAGTTCTTTAAGTGCCCCACTGTGTCTTCCATTTTTCTGGGTATTTCCCCAGGGTGCTCACTGTTTGCAAAGGGAACTCAAGAACATTGCCTATGGACTTTGTGGAGCCAGCATCAAATTTATGGCTTTGGCTTGGGCTTTGAATCCCTTCCAAAAGTTTTGGAGGGAAAACAGGCGATTATATAAATAATTCTAAGTAGCTTCTTTTAAGCCTCTCTAAACCTGTTGTTTTGTTTTGTTTTTGTTTTTAAGATTTTATTTATTTATTTGAGAGAGAG
>NW_028026459.1:0-617 GCF_054177405.1 Leptonychotes weddellii
TCTCTCATTCTCTCTCTCTCTAATAAATAAATAAAATCTTTAAAAAAATAAATAAATAAATAAAATTAAAAAAAAAAAGATTCTCCCTCTCCCTCTGCCCCTCCCAGCCCCCCCCCCGACACGTGCTCACTAGCTCTCTCTAAAAAATAAATAAATAAATAAAAATAAAACTGGTCTAGACCACAAATTCTCAAACCTGCTGGTTCTTGAAATCCCCAGAGGCACTTGCTAAAACCGTATATTCACAGGCACTAATCCTGGAGGTTCTGATTCAGTAGCAGGTCTGGAGTATGGCTCAGGCATCTGCATCTTTTGTTCCTCTGTTTCATTTTCCCATCTTCTTGCAGATTATCTGAATTCCATTTTCATTTCTCTATAGTGTTTTTGAGTGCATTTCTTGGTGCAGATTTTCTAGTGGTTGCTTTAGGCACCATACAATGTATATGCAACTTAGTACAGTATACTCTGGAGTCAGTACAGAGACCTTATCTCCATCTGGGTTCTTTTACCCTCCTCCCTTATAATTCTCTTCAATATTTCCTCTACATGCATTAAAATCCACGTCAGACAGCATTATAATTTTTGTTTCAACTGTCAAGTGTCATTTCCTCAAGAGG
>NW_028026460.1:0-617 GCF_054177405.1 Leptonychotes weddellii
ATGGTTTTCCACCCCCTCACTTTAAATCTGGGGGTGTCTTTGGGTCTAAAATGAGTCTGCAAGAGTATTTCTATCCTACACATTCTTCATGTGACTGTAATATTCCTCCCATCAAGAGGCTGGTCTGCATCCTCTCCCCATGAAACTGGGTGGGCTTGGGGGGCTTTTAGGACTGCTTCAACCAATAGAGCTCTATGACTTCTAAGGCTACATGCAGTCTCTGCTTTCACTGCTGGAATATTCACTCTTGACATCTTTAGCTGCCCTGAGGCCACCATGCTGTGAGGAAATTCAAACTATCTCCCATTGAGAAACCAGATGGACAGGCCCTGAGACTATACAGAGCAGGCGGGAAAGAGGGAAGGGGAGGAAGGAGATCAGGAGAAAGAAAGAGAGTCATGGCTGACCAGCCTTCAGCTGCTTCAAACCCTCACTGTTCCAGCTCCTGCTACCATCTGATTGGAACCCCCTGAGAAACCCTGAGCCCAAAGCACCCATCCCAATGCTCACCCAATTCCTGACCCATTCAGAAACTGTGAGAAATACTAAAATGACTGGTGTTGTTTTAAAAGTTGGCAAGTTTGGGCACCTGGGTGGCTCAGTCGGTTAAACATCTG
>NW_028026461.1:0-617 GCF_054177405.1 Leptonychotes weddellii
CTTGCTAACTGCCCTTGCCCCAAAGAGGGGCTCAAATCAGATACATACTGTAATGCAACCAGTAGGAATAAGAGCAATGATGAGTGATGCCTGGGCATTCCCCCTTGGAGGGGAATGAGCCTTCCTGCACAAGAATACTCAATGGAAACCTGTATCTGTACAATCATGTGCATTGAGAAAGGGTGATTTGCTTCACCCTCAGCTAATATGGAACCCATAAATAACAGAATAATGGGCGTGGTCCTTGATAAGACCCTGGTTCTGCTCCCTGGTTGTGGCTCTCTGTCCACTGTTCTCCACAGACTCTGAGTTGGATCTCCTAGAGGTCCTTCCTCTGCTATCATCCTGCTTGAGTTATTCTAAAGAAGGCATCTAAAAATAAGTTTTTCTTCTTGGTGGCTGAGCAGTGTCATGATTTTTTTGGGGGGGAGTGAGTTGGTTGATATGGTTTTATTTTAGCTCAATTCCTGACTATATAAAGCTGGGAAGCAAGGGGTCTTTTTATATCTGTAACAGTCTCAGTATCTTTCAATCTGGGCACTTTTGCCAGTAGAGGTCTCTCAAAAGTTTTCTATGTACTTAATTCAAGTTAAATCCAAGTGCCAAGAGCCACACCC
>NW_028026462.1:0-617 GCF_054177405.1 Leptonychotes weddellii
CTTAAGTTCAGGCTTTTAAAATCAGCCTGAAAGTAAATGTAAAAATCTATATTTTGAAACAAAAATATAGTTGTTCCATACATACTATTTGGGTCCTGCATCCACCCCATCCCGGTGCACAGTTCTACGCCCGAACTTACACTGGCCCTGTCGTATGTCACAGTACGGAGGTAGGGAGGTACGCCATATTCTTTGTCATTACTCCATATTGCTACATTGAATCCATTTAATGGATTCCCCATGGGTCAGCGTTCAGGGATTGTCTCATTTTCACCAACATCACTGCCACTTCCATCTTTGCACAGAGATCTCGGTACATCGGAGCGATTGCAGGATGTGTCCGAAAAGTCGGATCGCTGGACACGAGGGTGTGAGCACTTTACATTTTGCCCGTATTGCAGTCTGACCCTCTCAGTGGGTTGCAAATGTACTCTGCCAGCACTGTCTCGTGAGTGGAGGTCTGCATACACACCACCACCCCTCCCATCCTTCTGCCAACTCTGGGCTTTACCTTTTAACTCTTTGCCAAGCAGATGAGAGCCTCTCTTTACCATTTCCATTTCCTTAATGATCAGCAAGGTTGATCAGTTTGGGGCTGTTCTTCCAAGTGCCACATC
>NW_028026463.1:0-617 GCF_054177405.1 Leptonychotes weddellii
TTTTTTTAATGAGCAGGTTAGCCCATCTTCTCAATCCCATCGGAATGAAAGCTCCATAAATATAGAAACTATTTATGTCTTGCATCTAGAACAGACCCCAGCACATAGTAGGTGCTGAATCAATCTGCTGACAGAATGAATATGTATCATGTCTGTTGTGTGGCAGACCAATTGAAATGACATCCCAAATGATAACCATGGGAACAGTGACCTCCTTGACTTAGGAGACCTTTTGCTCAGGGCAATCCAAAAGTTTTGCGGCAAGCCTTGAGGTTAGGTTTAAAAGTCCCAAATCAGACAGCAGACCAATTGCCAACCGAGTAAGGGGCAACCAAACACTGCCCTGGAATAGTAGCCCCAGAGCCTGTGGGAGTGACAGAGAGCCCACAGAGTTGTACAGAGTGAGTATGTGGGTTGTCAGTGACCTTGGAGGCCCCAAATATCAATGTCAGTAGTTATGTGTTTACAGTCCTCTTTAATTAAAGTTTATTTGACAACTTGAGAGAGAAATCAAAAGATATCCTCTAGAGTATATTTCTAGGGGTCCCAGGAGTGCTGAAGTCAAAGGAAATATGAAAATAACCCAGAAGGAAACCTGGGTCCTTTTTACAACTGCT
>NW_028026464.1:0-10655 GCF_054177405.1 Leptonychotes weddellii
ACATCTGTGTCTTTGGGGTAAATACCCAGGAGTGCAATTGCTGGGTCATAGGGTAACTCCATTTTTAATTTTCTGAGGCACCTCCACACTGTTTTCCAAAGTGGCCGTACCAACTTGCATTCCCACCAACAGTGTAAGAGGGTTCCCCTTTCTCCACAACCTCTCCAATATTTGTTGTTTCTTTCCCTGTCCATTTTTGCTGTTCTAACTGGTGTAAGGTGGTATCTCAATGTGGTTTTGATTTGAATTTCCCTGATGGCTAATGATGATGAACATTTTTTCATGTGTCTGTTAGCCATTTGTATGTCATCTTCAGAGAAGTGTCTTCATGTCTTCTGCCTATTTTTTGACTTATTTGTTTTTTGGGTGTTGAGTTTGAGTTCTTTATAGATCTTGGATACCAGCCTTTTATCTGTAGTGTCATTTGCAAATATCTTCTCCCATTCTGTGGGTTGCCTCCTTGTTTTGTTGACTATTTCCTTTGCTGTGCAGAAGCTTTTTATCTAGATGAAGTCCCAAAAGTTCATATTTGCTTTTGTTTCACCTGCCTTTGGAGATGTATTTTGAAAGAAGTTGCTGTGGCCGATGCCAAAGAGGTTATTGCCTATGTTTTCCTCTAGGATTTTGATGGATTCCTGTCTCACATTGAGGTCTTTCATCCATTTTGAATTTACCTTTGTGTGTGGTGTTAGAGAATGGTCGAGTTTCATTCTTCTGCATGTAGCTGTCCAATTTTCCCAGCACCATTTGTTGAAGAGACTGTCTTTTCCATTGCATATTTTTTCCTGCTTTGTTGAAGATTATTTGACCATAGAGTTGGGGGTCCATATCTGGGCTCTCTATTCTGTTCCATTGGTCTATATGTCTGTTTTTGTGCCAGTACCATGCTGTCTTGGTGATCCTTGCTTTGTAATGTAGCTTGAAATTAGGCAACGTGATGCCCCCAACTTTGTTTTTCTTTTTCAATGTTTCCTTGGTGATTTGGGGTCTTTTTTGATTCCATACAAATTTTAGGATTGTTTGTTCCAGCACTTTGAAGAATGTCATTGGAATTTATCTTTGCTTTTTGGAGTCAAATCCAAAAAATCTGTGCTGAGACCAATTTCAAAGACCTTATCCCCTGTGCTTTTTTCTATGAATTTTATAGATTCATTTTTTTTAATTATCATAACTGGGATCAAAGAGATTGATTTATCCAAAGTCACAGTTAATAATGTAGAACCTAGACCAAGGTCTAAAACAAAAGAGTTCTTATTCTTCAACAATGCAGGATCATAAAAGAAATTTATATGACTTAAGTATGGTTAACATGGTAAATTTTATATTATGGGCATTTTACCACAATAAAAAAATTAGTAGGGAAAAGGGAAAATAAACAATTTTCACACCAAGAAATATTCTTCATCTAATCATCTTAGATGCATATTTATTAATAAAAAGGGAAAATGTTCCTAGTATGTTTGAAAAGCTGAGGAAAAAAATATCCTAAATCTTCTCTAGTAGTCCATATAGAGTGGACTTACAGCTGATTTTCTTTGTTCTCATTTTTCACATTTTCTTTGTTTTCTAAGATCCATGTGTCATTTAGTACTTGGGGAAAAGATGTTATCAGATGAAAAAAAAAGTTGTTGTGACTATTAGCCAGCTTTGGTGCATTTGCATGTGTGTCTCATGGAGACTCGTGGCTGGGTGAACAAGGCAAGGAGATCCTACTGCTAATATAACTGGATCCCAGCTCCTTTCTGGGAGCACATCTGTCTGGTTGAGGAGTTTCCTGTCCTCATGCCTTCCACACCTTGCACCTCATTCTCAACTGACCCCCACTCAACTCCACCCCATCCCACAACCTTGAAGACAGGCCATTGCCACCATCTGAGAAGAGAGGAGGGCAGTCCCATTGTCCAGATGTGGGACAACATGAATGTGTCAGATGTGCATCTTCCCACATCTGGTTGTGTCCTGGTGTTGACATCCACAGCCTGGAGCCTTAGAAGGGAAGTCCAAGGTGCAGAGAAGAAACTCTGAATGTATTGGAATGCATAGGACCAAATATTCTGTCCCTGCATTTTGATTCATTCTT
Organism: Leptonychotes weddellii; assembly: GCF_054177405.1. NCBI lineage: Eukaryota > Metazoa > Chordata > Mammalia > Carnivora > Phocidae > Leptonychotes > Leptonychotes weddellii. The sequence goes on from NW_028026464.1 coordinate 2,081, forward strand.
GTGTCCATGGTTCTTATAAAATTGTTGTTATTTTTAGCCAACAGTGTCCAGCCTCTGCTCTATGAGTCCCTGAGCTGCTCAAAGAGGACCTGGCTAATGGACATCTTTCCTCTCATGTTTAAAGAACCAGGAGAGATAAGATGCCAGATAATATCCCCAATGACTCAGCTGTGAGACACTTCGTGTAGCTTCTTCATTTCACATCCCCAACGTCTCTGACAAGAGGGGACTTCCTTCAGGAGTGGAGATAGTAGGACTCCCACAGAGACATCTTTGGGCATCTTAAAAATGCCAGACCTGGGCACCTTTGGGGAGCGGGTGATGAAGACTGTGGGGTGAACTTGGGCCACTGTGAGTAATGGGAGGTGGAGCCTGTCAATGGGCAGGGGCCTAATCACCTGGCTTTATCCTCAGGTGTGAAAGAGTGTTACTCTGGACAGACTCCAGCCATGACTCCCTTCACTGACTCAGCATTGAGAGTGGCCTTCAGTGCCACAGTCACCCTGACTGGAGCCCACCCCCAGATCCCCAGTAGTGCAACCAGAAATTCAGTGCCTCTGTCCACCCCACAAGGCCTGCAGAAGGGGATGCAGACCTCCTTCCAGCCCCCACAATGGCACAGCAGAGTGTCTGAATCTAGGTGCCCTTAGTCCCAGCCAGAGAGCAGAGATGCAGAACAGTGAGCAGGCATTTGGAGCAGCTGGCTCCAGCTCAGACCTGCCCCAGGAATGCCACCTGCAAGCTGAGTTCTCTCCAGTCCTGTTGGCCGAGTCAGGCTGGAGGCCAGCGCCTCTGCACTATGGGAACTCACATCTTTGGGAGGCGACCCTTTGCCCTGTTGTGTTCCAGACATCAATGAATGTGGACCACCCTCGGCAGTGTCCTGTGGAAAATTCGCAGACTGCTGGAACACAGAGGGCAGCTACTACTGTACATGCAGCCCAGGATACAAGCTTGCTTCTGGGGCAAAAACATTCAGGGATGAGAGTGAGAACATGTGTCAAGGTAAGAATTGACTTGTGTCTTCCATCTCCTTGCCCACAAGGTTTGGAGTCACTTAGCTCACTTTCTCCAGGCATCAGAGAACATCCTCAGCACCTACCCAGGCACCCATATCTCTTTGAACTCCAAGGCTCAGAACCCTCTGTAGAAGGTCACTTCTGAAAGTTCAAAAATCCCCCTTGCTCCCTGGCATTTTATTTTTGTGAAAAAAAAAAAAGTGGCACTCAAGATATTTCAGGAGCTCCACAGCACACTGTTTCTAGTGCAAAATCCCTTCTCTTCACCATCATCAGTGATGGCCAGGATGAGACCTTTCCCCACCAGAGCCTACTTGGGCTTGGCCATGTTAGGAAAACTCTCAGATCTCTTGGGCCATGTTGGACCCAGGGACCCCATCCAGAAACACTGCAGTGGGAAGATGGGAGGGCCATCCCCCTTTCCTGGGCCTGCACTCTCCCTGGCCAACGATTTCAGCATCCAGACCCCTCTTCTCAGCTGCTGGGCCTCTGTCTATTTCTCTGAACAAAGCTTACCCTGACTCTCCCCAATAATTTCAGTCCACAATCCTGAGAGCAGACCAGATGACCAGGACCCAGGAGGATGTTGTGTGGTATCTACACAGAGTAACACGGACCCACCCGCATACACACACGGAGAATTGGGTGATGAGAAGCAGCTCCTGTCTAGACCAGATAGCAATGGAAGATATCATCGGAGACCAGCAAGTGAGCAGTTGCCCTGAGGGAATTAAAACAAAAGCCATCACTGGGAGCCAGACAGGATCCTGGTTGGGAAATCTGGCATATTCCCTGCACATGGTTCCCTAGAAGACCCACTCTGGTCTTTGTCCAAATGCTCAGGCTGGGATACAGATGACCATGATGTTCCCACCCTGGCTGAAAGCTGCCCAGGGAAGCTAAGAGCACTGGAGCTGAAAACAGGAGGATTCAGGCCAATTCCATCCATATCTGGACAGCTGAGCATCTGGGCCACCACATTCACCCATAACACACCTCTGTATGAATAAGAAAAGACACCCACTCACCAGGGAGGAGAGAGTGGGGCCTTCCTGATGCTTCTATGCCCATACTAGGGTCCCTGAATAACCAAATGACCACCTGAGAAGGTACCTGGCCCTGACCTGACCCCAGGCCCCTTCCCCCATCCCACACACAGATGCTCTTACACCTAATCAACTACTGTTATCCCCTGCAGGCATTTTTTTTCCCACCTGGACCCCACCCCATGGAATCAAGAGCCAGGTGAGTGGCCCCAGCTGGGACCAGGAGACAGGAAATCCTTCCTCAAAGCATGGGCTCCCCACCGTTCATGGCCGCCATTTTCCCCAAGCTTCTGCACCCACATTGAGGCTCTCTGACTTCCTCATCTCCCCTCTCCCTAGAGACTCTCCCACTTCTTTGAAAGAGTCCAAGATCTGGGCAGAAAGTTCATACCAGCCTTTGTCCAGGACACTATCCAGGTAAGGTCAGAATCCAGTGGAGACAAGTTGGAGGCATCCCATGAAGGTCCAGGAAAGCCTTGGTGTGGAAAGAGGCATTCCCAACACAGTGGTGGCCTCCCTGTGGCCCTGCCTCTCCCAGGGTGGGTGGGAAGAGCAGACATCCAGGTATTGTACTCACTGTTAGAAACCCACCTGTACCTACTAACAACCTTTCATCTTACTGTTCCTGGAAATTGGGTTTATGTCATCCTTGGCATTCATGAACATGATTAACCATGAGTGGCTGGATTCCAGGGCAATCCCAGGAAATCCCAAACAGATGACAGTCTCTAGGATCTTTATTCTGAGGCTAAGTGGACAGCCTCTTCATGCAGTCTGTCAGGCCCATCATGCACTATGTCTGTGTCCCCATCCGCCAGGACCTTGTACAGGGTGTGGATGAGCTGCTGGAGACCCCTGAGGACCTGGAGGCCCTGCCCCACTCAGAGCAGCACTGTGTGGCCACTAACCTGCTTGTTGGCCTGGAGAATGTCCTGAGAAATCTGAGCCAGGCCCTGCCCAATGGGACATTGACCTTCAACGCATCTGCAGGCACAGGTAAGTACTGAGGTCTGCCCCAGGCTCTGCTCTGCCTGTTCCCACCTCTTTTGTCCCCCAGCCTCACTGGAGCAGAGTGACTATGCTTGTATCTCAGTGTTACATGTATAAACAAATTAAAATAAGTGCTTAAAAAGAAATAAATAAATTATGCTAAGTAAAATAAATCATAGAAGGACAAATTCCAGGTGATCTCACTTATATGTGGAATCTTTTTTTTTTTTAAAGATTTATTTATTTATTCATTTGAGAGAGAGAGAGAATGAGAGACAGAGAGCATGAGAGGGAGGAGGGTCAGAGGGAGAAGCAGACTCCCCGCCGAGCAGGGAGCCCGATGCGGGACTCGATCCCGGGACTCCAGGATCATGACCTGAGCCGAAGGCAGTCGCCCAACCAACTGAGCCACCCAGGCGCCCTATATGTGGAATCTTAAAAATAAATAAATAAACACACACACAAGCTCATAGATACAGACTGGTGGTTGCCATGGGTGGGTGAGAGGGGTGCTGGTGAGGCATGTGGGGGTGGGGCAGTAGGCTAAATGGGCGAAGGGGGGGTCAGAAGATATAAAATAAATAAGTCATAGGATGTAAGGTACCATGTGACTATAGTTAATAATACTATGTTACATATCTCAAAGTTGCTACAAGAGTAAATCTTGTAAGTTCTCATCTCAGGAAAAAAATTTTGTAACTGTGTATGGTGCCACATGTTAACTAGACTTCCTGTGGTGATCATCTTGCAATATATACAAATAATAAATCATTATGTTGTACACCTGAAATTAATGTCGATTATACCTCAATAAAAAATAAATGAATAAAACTATAAATAATATACATGTTAATATAAAATAAATTATGAGCAGATGAATTAATGATAATGAAGAATTTAAGATAAAATAGAAATGGCTTCCCAAGAAAACAATTTATTTAATTTGGAATAATATGAATTTAATATTATCTGATATTTAAGTGTTTCATTTGTTTTATTTGAAGTAAAATTCACATACCATAAAATTCACCGTTTTAAACAAAGTGTACAATTCAGTGGCATTTATTTTTTTAGGATTTATTTATTTATTTTAGAAAGAGAGAGAGTAAGAGCAGAGGGGAGGGTCAGAGGGAGAGGGAGAGAGAAACCTCAAACAAACTCCCCACTGAGCACGAGCCTGACGTGGGGCTCGATCCCATGACCCTGAGATCATGACCTGAGCCAAAACCAAGAATCCAATGCTCAACCAACTGGGCCACCCAGGCGCCCTAATTCAGTGGCATTTAGTATATTCACGGAGTTGTAATCATTGCCTCTATTTCTAAAATATTTTCATCACCCCTGAAGTAAATACTGTACCCCCCTCAGGAGTCACTCCTCATTCCTCCCCTCCCCCAGCCCCTGGACACCACTGGTCTGTTTTCACTCTCTATGGATGTGCTTATTCTGGACATTTCATATAGAGAGACTCATACACTATGTTGCTTTATAGTGTGGCTTCTTTCACTTAGCATAATGTTTTCAAGGCTCATCCATGTTGTAGCATCTATCAGTGTTTCATTATTTTTATGGCTGAATAATATTCCATTGTATATGAATACAACACCTTTTGTTCCGCCCTTCATCAACTGATGGACATTTGGTTTGTTACCTCCTTTTGACCATTGTGAATAGTACTACTATGAATATTGGTTCACATGTTTTTGTTTTAATAACTGTTTTCAGTTCTTTGGGATACACAATTAGGATTGGAGTTTGAGTTATATGGTAATTCTGTGTTCAATTTTTTGAGAACTACCAAATTATTTTCCAAAGAGGTGATTTTTTTCATTTTCCATCCACACCAGCAATAGGCGCCAATTTTTACACCCTCAGCAACACTTGCTATTTTCCTTTTGTTTTGTTTCCTGGTAGTCTTTTCAGTGTATGTCAGGGGTTATCTCATGGTGATTTTGATTTGCATTTCCCTGATGATTAATCATGTTTCCCATCATTTTGTGTAATTGTTGAACATGTGTGTAACTTTTTTGGAGAAATGTCTATGCAAGTCCTTTGCCTATTTTTTAATTCATTGTTTGGCTTATGGTTGTTGAGCTGTAAGAGTTCTTTATATATTCTAATATTAGACTTTATGAGACATGTGATTCGCTAATTTTTTCTCCCATTCCATAGATTGTCTTTGCATTTTCTCTGTGGTCTTTTCACTTTAATGAACATTAAAGTGATGAAATCCATTTTCTCCGTTTTTTCTTTTGTTGTGTGGGCATTTGGTGTCATATCTAGGAATCCATTGACAAACCCAAGGTCATGAAGATTTACACCTGTGTTCCTCCTTCCTAACTAGTTCTAGTTCTAGTTTCACCTCATAATTGTAGGTCTTTCATATGAATGGATAAAGAAGATGTAGTGTATATATACAATGGAATATTACCCAGCCATCAAAAAGAATGAAATCATTTTTTAATTTATTTACTTTTATTTTAATTAACATATAATGTATTATTGGTTTCAGAGGTACAAGTCTGTGATTCATCAGTCTTATATAATACCCGGTGCTCATTATATCACATGCCCTCCTTAATATCCATCACCCAGTTACCCCATCTCTCCACCCCTGTCCCCTCCAGCAAGCCTTAGTTTGTTTCCTCTGATTAACAGTCTCTTATGGCTTGTCTTCCTCTCTGGTTTCATTTTGTTTTATTTTTTCCTCTCTTCCCCTATGATCCTCTATTGTATTTCTTAAATTCCACATATCAGTGAGATCATATGATACTTGTCTTTCTCTGATTGACTTATTTTGCTTAGCATAATACCCTCTAGTTACATCCACATCATTGCAAATGGAAAGATTTCATTTTTGATGGTTGTGTAATATTCCATTATATATATATCAATCACATTTTCTTTATCCATTCATCTGTGATGGACATTTTGCATCTTGGCTCTTTCCATAGTTTGGCTATTGTGGACATTGCTGCTATAAATATTGGGGTGCAGGTGCCCCTTTGGATCACTACATTTATATCTTTGGGGTACCCAGTAGTGCAATTGCTGGGTTGGAGGGTAGCTCTATTTTCAACTTTTTGAGGAACCTCCATACTGTTTTCCAGAGTGGCTGCACCAGCTTGCATTCCCACCAACAGTGTAGGAGGGTTCCCCTTTCTCTGCATCCTTGCCAACATCTGTCATTCCCTGACTTGTTAATTTTAGCCATTCTGACTGATGTGAGGTGATATCTCATTGTGGTTTTGATTTGTATTTCCCTGTTGCTGAGTGATGTTGAGCATTTTTTCATATGTCTGTTGGCCATTTGGATGTCTTCTTTGGAGAAATATCTGTTCATGTCTTCTGCCCATCTCTTGATTGGATTATTTGTTCTTTGGGTGTTGAGTTTGATAAGTTAAAATGAAAAAAATCTTTCCATTTGCAACAAATGTGGTTGGAACTAGAGGGTATTATGCTAAGTGGAATAAGTCAGTCAGAGAAAGACAAATATCTTATGATTTCACTCATATGTGGAATTTAAGAAACAAAACAGATGAACTTAGGGGAAGGGTAGGAAAGATAAAATAAGATGAAATCAGAAAGGGAAACAAACCATAAGAGACTCTTAAACAAACTGAGGCTTGCTGGAGGGGTGTGGGTGGGAGAATGAGCTAACTGGGTGATGGGCATTAAGGAGGCCATTTGATGTAATGAGCACTAGGTGTTACATGCAACTGATGAATTACTAAATTCTACTTCTGAAACTAATAATACACTATATGTTAATTAATTGAATTTAAATTAAAAAATAAAATAAATTTTAAAAAATTTTAATGTAGGTCTTTGACCCATTTTGAACTAATTTTTGTGTGTTGTGTGAGGTAGGGTTCCAGCTTCCTTCTTTTGTGTGTGGATAGCCAGATGTGCCAGGACCATTTGTTAGAGAGACTTTTCCTTTTCCACTGAAAGGTTTTGACACCAGTTGTTGGAAATTAATTAACCATAGATGTATGGGCTTGTTTCTGGACTTTCAATTCTATCTTACTGATCTGTATGAATATCCTTATGCCAGTGCCCTCCTGTTCTGATTACTGTAGGTTGGTAGTCAGTTTTGAAATTAGGAAGTTAAGTACTCCAATTTTTTTTCATCTTCAAGATATTATTTGGGTATATGCAATGCCCTGTGGATTTTAGGATGAGCTTTTCCATTTCTGCAAAAAATTAAATAACTAAAATTGCTTTGGAATCCTGATAAGGATTGCACTGAATCTGTACATCTCTGCAGGGACCATTGCTATCATAACAATATTGATTCTCCCATCCATGAATACAGTTTTCTGTGTACAAGTCTTGAGCATCCTTGGATAAAATTATTCCTTATATTTTATTGACTATTTTGACATCTATGTTCATAAGAGATTGGTCTATAGTTTTTTTTTTCTTGTGAAATCTTTATCTGGTTTTGTTTACAGGGTAATGGTGGCCTCATAGAATTATTTAGGTAGTATTCCTTTCTATATTATTTTACATTATTTTATTTTATTTAATGGAGAAGTTTACAAAGGATTAGTCTTTTAAATGGATGATAGAATTCAGGAACAACTCCATCTGGTGTGGGCTTTTCGTTTGGGGAAGCTTTTGATAAACGATTCAATGTCTTTACCTATTGCAAGTCTGTCCTGATTTTCTGTTTCTTCTAAAGTCAGTTTTACTAATGATTTACTATATATTGGCTAATTGAACTTAATTTAAAAAAAAGTCAGTTTCAGTAGTTTGTGACTGTTTAGGAATTTCCTCATTTCATCTAACCTACTGTTGAATAATTGCTTATAATATTCTCTTATAACCCTTGATAAATTCAAATTATATACATATATAAAATTATTATGTATACCAAATATGTGCAATATTATTATGTGTGCCAAATAATACTATTATTAATATATAATATATAGATCTAGAACATGCATATGTTATATGCATATATTATATTATGTATGCATTCTGTAAATTATATAATATATAATATTCAGTATTATATTATATATTATATATGGCTTTTGTATAAATTTATATTATATATAAAGTATTTATATTATAAATTTAAGTAATGTATAAAATATTTTTATACATACATCATATATACACACATAAAATGGTATTATACCAACCACTACAGCCACAAATACTAATCTAACTCCCTTATAAAAACTCTGACATCTTATAGACCTGTCCCTGAAGGTGCGGGAGCAAGGAGATAGAAATGTCATCTTGAGTCAGAGTCAGGTGAAGATGCTGCTGAACTGGGATGTGGTGCACGAATCTGATGACTCAGGTACTGGCTGAGATGGGAGGAAGGTCACAAGATGCCCAAGGATGTGACAAATGGGGAACTGAAGATTAAAGGGAAAGGGGCGGGGGTTAGTGGAGCCACAAAGAGTCTCTCTGAGGAGGAAGGGGCCCTGTGGGAACCCCAAGGTATCAACATTGACCTCTTCCTGCAGGTCCTTCTGTGGTGGGCCTTGTCTCCACACC
>NW_028026465.1:0-617 GCF_054177405.1 Leptonychotes weddellii
TACCCCGGGGGCTGCCCTAAAGTTCTTTCCCGATGCTACCGGTCTGCGAGTCTGTGCCCTGTCCGCAGTGCGCGAGGCCGTCACTCACCGGTGGTGTAGGATCCCCACGGCCAGGCACCCTCCCGCTGCCATTTATCCTCTGACATCTGCCCACGGAATCACGGCTCTCCGCTTTGTACCTCAAAACCAACTGCCTGTGATATTCTGTTTGTAGAGATCCAGATCTTACATCTCAGGCTGGTTTCGTGGGTGCTCAGAGTGGTCGGGTAGTTATCCAGCTCAATTCCGGGGACCAGTTGAAATAGGGTCTCCTACTCCTCCGCCATCTTTCCTTCCTCTACATCATTTTTGATTTTTAAAAAAAGATTATTTATTTATTTATTTATTTATTTAGAGAGCGAGAGAGAGAGAGAGAGACAGACAGACAGACACAGAGAGCATGAGTGGGGGGACCGGTAGGGGGAGAGGGAGAAGCGGACTCCACACTGAGCAGGAAGCCTGACCTGGAGCTCCATCCCAGGACCTTGAGATCATGACCTGAGCTGAGTCGCTGAACTGACTGAGCCACACAGGCACCCCTCATTTTCAATTTTCTTGAACAATTTGTGTAAAACTGA
>NW_028026466.1:0-617 GCF_054177405.1 Leptonychotes weddellii
GCCTGCCAGTGCAGGTGGCCTGAGCACGGGCCGACTTCCCAGTGTGCCGATGTGGGTGTCCATGTCAGCCCAGAGCAAGCACTGCTATCTGGACTCAGCGCCGGCTGCCTGACGTGAGCACATGCACCCACCCACTTACACGAAGGAGGAGTGGGACTGGCCCCCATCGCCCTCCCCAGGTCCTCTCCACACAGTCACTCGCCACGGTTCCCACCAGCACCAGGTGCAGAAGGGACCCAACGGCTCAGCCCCAATTCTAAGTCAGCTACACGTGCTTGAAGAACACGGCACCTAAAATTGATTTTCTCTTCTCCTTTAAAAAGTGGAGTGAGTACAGCTTGGAAAAACAACACTTATTCCTCAAAATCAGATGAAAATTATGAAAAATTATTAAAGTAACCTAGATATAAAAACATTCAAATATTAACAGATAATCCCAAGAACAGCTTATCATGTTACACACAGGATTGTGGAGGAAACAACTTAGTTTTGACTTGTGTTTTAATTTTTTTATTTTTATTTAAAATTTTATTTATTTATTTGACAGAGAGAGAAAGAGCACAAGTAGGCAGAGGGAGAAGGAGAAGCAGGCTCCCCGCTGAGCACAGAGCCCAACG
>NW_028026467.1:0-617 GCF_054177405.1 Leptonychotes weddellii
GACCTGAGCCGAAGGCAGTCGCTTAACCGACTGAGCCACCCAGGCGCCCCCCTGAAGAATTCCTAAACAGAATTCCTAAACCTTCCCATAAAGCTTACTTGATGCGAAATTCTGGTAAATACAGGATTTTACTCCCATCTAGCTTTTGGTCCTTATGCGAATATGGTTCTCTAAAATGTAAGCCTCACTCCATTGCAGATCATTAGAAAACAAGATATTGGGGGTGCCTGGGTGGCTCAGTCGGTTGAGCATCTGACTGTTGATTTCAGCTCAGGTCGTGGTCTTGGGGACGATGAGATCGAGCCCTGTGTGGAGCTCTGAGAGTCTGTTTGGGATTCTCTCTCCCCCTCTGCCCCTCCCCCTGCTTGCATGTGCTCTCTCTCTCTTTCTCTCATGCTCTATCAAATAATAAATCTTAAAAAAAAAAAAAAGAAAGAAAACAAGAGACCGGAGTGTTAATAATTTTCAGAGGAGATGAAACAGATAGTGGAGTAGAAGTTTTTGCCAAGAAATCCTGGGAAAGGTTAAGTAAGGATGGAGATGGTAGGTGGGGAGACAGCCTGTATTTTTTTTAAATCATTAAAGTATAGTTGATGCGCAGTGTTGCATTAGTTTTA
>NW_028026468.1:0-617 GCF_054177405.1 Leptonychotes weddellii
GGAAAACTTCCAGTTACAGCTTAAGGTCTGGATCCATGTGGCCTCCTCCATGAAAGCTTTTCCGAAGTGTTCCATAGAAGGGGTCTTCGGGGGGCCCCGGGCACCTCCAGCAAGCGTTGCCCGTATCTCTGACCCTGGTCTCATCACCCTGATGTTCATTGAAATGGCGACCCGTTAAGTGATATCCGTTGCTAGTTCTGTCTGAGCCCTAGGAGGACAGAAATCAGCTCATCATGCTTTATATCTCCAGTGTCCACCTTAAGTGCCTGGCACATAGCTGGAACTTGAGAAACGTCGAGAAAATGAACAAGTGAAAAGATGGGAACACAAGAGGCTAAAATCTAGCCACAGTCTCTGGTCGTTAGCACATGGGCCTTCTTTCTGGGGCTGCTCTCTGATGATGTTCTTTTGTCTTCATTCAGGCACTCTGATTGTCCTGAAACATCCCTACCCAAGAAAAGTGGAAGAACCTTGCATTTACGAGTCTGTCCGGGTTCACACAGCAATGCAGACGGGCAGAACGGAAAGTGACCTCGTGCCCACCGCACCTTCTGTAAGTGGCTGACCCGTAAGTCATTGCCTACCATGCAAGGAAGAGTAGATACTTTTACAAGTAC
>NW_028026469.1:0-617 GCF_054177405.1 Leptonychotes weddellii
GGGGGGGGGAGGCAGTCCACGAGGCTGCCAGGTGACAGTGACACAGGAAGTCTCGGCCCCTTTATGAGACGGCCGGCTCCCCTGATCGCACACTAGCCCTGTGCACACTCTACTTGGACTTAGATGTGGCCGGACTTGGCTCTGAAAACTAAAAGACGAGAGGAAAAAGTAATTGCCGACGCAGCTCTGGTCAGCTAAATTGGTGGCTCTGCGAGCCTGGCCCGGCCTCCAGCTGAAGCGCTGTGCGTAGAAATGCAGGATCTCAGGTCCCACCCTGGCTGCCGAAGCTACAGGTTTGGGATGGGCCCAGCAGGTGGCTGGCCTGCACATCGGCTTCGAGAGCCGCTGACCTGGGCTGGAGCTATCAGCCATGGGGCCTGGATGGATGGCCCTGACACTCGTCCCCGCGTGTAGGTCGAGGGACAAGGGCAGTTCCCCGTCTCTGCAGCACACTGCCCCCCTGCATCATGCCATGCACAGGAAGAATTACCTAAAATGCTCACATTAAACCCCATCAAGTTAAAGAAGACGCCATCGGCTTTGACTTCCAGATCCAATCCCAGAGTCTCTCTTCACAAAGCGTGAAGGATCGCAGTTCGAGTAGGGACAGGAAATCC
>NW_028026470.1:0-617 GCF_054177405.1 Leptonychotes weddellii
TTTATTTGACAGAGAGACACAGAGAGAGAGGGAACACAAGCAGGGGGAGTGGGAGAGGGAGAAGCAGGCTTCCCACTGAGCAGGGAGCCCAATGCGGGGCTCTATCCCAGGACCCTGAGATCATGACCTAAGCCGAAGGCCGATGCCCAACGACTGAGCCACCCAGGCACCCCTGAACATATCTTTTTATTTCTCTTGGCATATACTTAGGAGTGGAATTGCTTGATCATATGCCAACTCTATGTTTAACTATTTGAGAGACTGTCTCATAATTCTTTTAGATTGTTTGAATCATCATCCAAATAAAATTCATATGTTAGTTTGTTGCTGTATCCGTTGGGGAACCTTTTAACCTATAGATCTCCCTCTCTCTTTTTCTCCTTGCAATGAATTTACTGATGAAACTGGGTTATTTGTCCTGTAGTGTCTAACCATCTGGAATTTACTGATTGTTTCCCTGTGGTGTCATTTAAGACGCTCCCTGTTCTCTGGATTTCTTATAAATTGGTAGTTAGGTCAAGAAGTTGATTAGTTTTAGGGTCAATATTCTGGCAAGAATACTTTGTGAATGGATTTATGTGCTTCTATCAGGAGGCAAAAAATGTCTGGATGTTCTC
>NW_028026471.1:0-617 GCF_054177405.1 Leptonychotes weddellii
CACCACTTTTAAATATTGCTTCTTTTTGTTATTTTTTCCTCTCTTCTTTCACTCCTTCTTGCCTTCTTTTCCCCCTCCCACTTTCTCTCCTTCCTTTCTCTCCTCTCTTCCTTCCCTGTTTCTTTTCTTGGTAAGCTTATGTAGTTTAATTTGTATAATGGCTATATAAAGAAACTTCATTATGTTGTACTTATTGTTCAATTAGATCATAAATGTCTTGATGGCAATGAGTATACATAGCTTTCTTTGCATTTTAAGCAGTATTATTTAGAGTTGAATAAAGGACTGATAAATATTTGTTTGTGAAAATGAAATAATCATGAATGGTTCCATATTGTTGTTTCTAGCTATCTTCTTGTTGATTCTTCCTTAGAAATACTAGATAACCTCTTACCACAATTCTTCCTATTTAAAACCCCAGATATTCTCAGAATTATTTTGTATACTATCTGTATACCTCCAATACTGCAGAAAACTTGCGATTGTAATAGGTGGAAAGAATCTATAAGAACATTTCTAGGCCAGACACTTCATAAGACTTTAGAAAATAGATCAAATAAAAATAATTGATGATAGAAGAATCATGGACTCATCAGCTTGAATATTGTTTTAAGTAG
>NW_028026472.1:0-617 GCF_054177405.1 Leptonychotes weddellii
GCTGGGGGGCTTGGGCTCTCCATAGTCCATCTTACATTCAGCCACAAAATGGACCTTTCAAAATGTTTTTTTCCCCTTAATTCCTGTACTTCCATGTAATCCGGTTCTCATTATCCATCTTATCTGGAGGCCAGAAAACCAGCTGGGAAGCTAAAGTATTAATTTATTTAAATTAATTTAGTAAAGGCCATGGAAATTGAAGGCTGTCAGTTCAGGAGACGTAACAGGAAGGATGTAGTAAGTAGCTACATATTCCATGAGGGAAAAGAAAAGAAGATAACTCTAGGGTTGAGAAATTAGGGGGATGGTAAACATAAATGACAGGTTCTAGACAGAGTGAGGGGAGTTAATGAAGAGATGAGTTCAATTTATTTCCTTCAAAATATTAACCAAATTCAATTTCCATATCCCATATCAGCTTTTAATATACATTCCTATTTAACCTAGAGGATGTCACCTAGCCAAGAACTAGGAAAGAGTTCAAATGTTAAATCCTCTACTTAATATCCCATCTTCAAGTACTTTTATACTTCTTTTCTATCAACCCCAAAATTATCTTCCCAGTCTTTGGTTATATTATATATGCTTTAAAGGGTGAAGGTTTTCATATTTCTCTA
>NW_028026473.1:0-617 GCF_054177405.1 Leptonychotes weddellii
TGTTTAGTTTTAATGATAACAGCCAATTCTCGTGAGGTGCTTGAAGCAGAACTGCCACATCTTGCTGGAGGTTCCTATAAATGTGTGTAACTCCCTTTTAAAGGCCCTGTAAATATTGGTAATTGTTGAGACAGTGACTGTAGTCATATGGAAGAATCTGTCCTACCGTAATTATCTTAAATACAAAAATGTTTTCTGCGCAAAGATTTCAAAACTATAGTATTTATAGTATTTTTGTTTTTGTGTAAACTCATTAGTGGCTTTCTTTAATACTTGTATATTTTCCTATTTTTCTTTAAGGAGTATTTATAATTAAAATGATTTACTTTTTTTCCCCAAGTTTCATTTGAATTCCAGCTAGTTACCATACAGAGCAATACTAGTTTCAGGTGTAAAATTCAGTGATTCATCACTTACATATATCACCCTGTGCTCATTATAACAAGTGCACTCATTAATACCCATCACCTATTTAAACCATCCCCCCTCTGGTAACCCTCAGTTTGTCCTCTATAGTTAAGAGTCTGTTTCTTGGGCGCCTGGGTGGGCTCAGTTGGTTAAGCGACTGCCTTCAGCTCAGGTCATGATCCTGGAGTCCCGGGATAGAGTCCCACATC
>NW_028026474.1:0-617 GCF_054177405.1 Leptonychotes weddellii
GTATTACATCTCCTGGGATCTAATTATTCCCCATCCATATAATAGACAAAGCATTTGCTTCCAATAGTACTATACAATGATGGGACAAGCATAGAATAGTAGTTACAGACACTGTGGTTCAAGAAGCATGAAAATGGAGGTAGAAAGGAGATGCTGGTCCAAAGCAGTTTTGAAATCCAGCTGAGCAAACTCCATTAGATTCAAAAACAATGGAGCGTGGATCACCACATCAAAAACTAATGATGTGTTGTATGGTGACTAACATAACATAATAGAAAAAAAAAAAAAAGATTTCAAGGCCTGGAGATACTCTTCCATGGCTCTCAACTTTGACCTCCAGGGTCTCTGTTTTGCCCTCTGGCCATTGTTCCTTTTTCACTACTTCACTGTTTAGAATTTTTTGCTACTACATATACATCTAACAATCATGGGTGCAGTGTATACTAAAAGACATGAACCAGAAAGTGCTTAGCAGCACTATTTGGACAGTCCCAAACCAAAACAATTAATTTCCATTAATAGTAGACTGAATAAATTTATGTATAATATAAAAACAAGTGTATTTTCACAATGACTACATATACAAAGGGCTGAGAATTAATAAACTGTGGCATCAT
>NW_028026475.1:0-10654 GCF_054177405.1 Leptonychotes weddellii
AAAACTGCTAGAACTCATACAGGAATTCAGTAAAGTGGCAGGATATAAAATCAATGCACAGAAATCAATGACATTCCTATACACCAAGACAGAAGAAAGAGAAATTAAGGAGTCGATCCCATTTACAATTGCACCCAAAACCATAAGATACCCGGGAATAAATCTAACCAAAGAGGCAAAGAATCTGTACTCAGAAAACTATAAAATACTCATGAAAGAAATTGAGGATGCCACAAAGAAATGGAAAAATGTTCCATGCTCATGGATTGGAAGAACAAATATTGTGAAGATGTCAGTGCTACCTAGAGCAATCTACACATTCAGTGCAATCCCTATCAAAATACCATCCACTTTTTTTTTTCAAAGAAATGGAACAAATAATCCTAAAAATTGTATGGAACCAGAAAAGACCCCGAATAGCCAGAGGAATGTTGAAAAAGAAAAGCAAAGATGGTGGCATCACAATTCCGGACTTCGAGCTCTATTACAAAGGTGTCATCATCAAGACACTATGGTACTGGCACAAAAACAGACACATAGTTCAATGGAACAGAGTAGAGAGCTCAGAAATGGACATTCAACTCTATGGTTGACTAATCTTTGACAAAGCAGGAAAGAATGTCCAATGGAAAAAAGACAGTCTCTTCAACAAATGGTGTTGGGAAAATTGGACAGCCACATGCAGAAGAATGAAACTGGACCATTTCCTTACACCACACACAAAAATAGACTCCAAATGGTTGAAAGACCTTAATGTGAGAGAGGAGTCCATCAAAATCCTTGAGGAGAACACAGGCAGCAACCTCTTCGACCTCAGCCACAGCAACTTCTTCCTAGAAACATCACCAAAGGCAAGGGAAGCAAGGGCAAAAATGAACTATTGGGACCTCATCAAGATAAAAAGCTTTTGCACAGCAAAAGAAACAGTCAACAAAACCAAAAGACAACCCACAGAATGGGAGAAGATATTTGCAAATGACATATAAGATAAAGGGCTGGTATCCAAAATCTATAAAGAACTTATCAAACTTAACACTCAAAGAACAAATAATCCAATCAAGAAATGGGCAGAAGACATGAACAGACATTTTTCCAAAGAAGATATCCAAATGGCCAACAGACCCATGAAAAAGTGCTCAATGTTGCTCAGCATCAGGGAAATCCAAATCAAAACCTCAATGAGATACCACCTCACACCAGTTAGAAAGGCTAAAATTAATATGTCGGAAAATGATAGATGTTGGCGAGGATGCAGAGAAAGGGGAACCCTCCTACACTTTTGGTGGGAATGCAAGCTGGTGTAGCCACTCTGGAAAACAGTATGGAGTTTCCTCAAAAAGTTGAAAATAGAGCTACCATACCACCCAGGAATTGCACTACTGGGTATTTACCCGAAACATACAAATGTTGGGACCTGATGGGGTACATGCACCCCAAGGTTTGTAGCAACAATGTCCACAGTAGCCAAACTATGGAAAAAGCCAAGATGTCCATCAACAGATGAATGGATAAAGAAGTTGTGGTATATATATCTACAATGGAATATTATGCAGCCATCAAAAACACAAAATTTTGCCATTTGCAATGATATGGGTGGACCTAGAAGGTATTACACTAAGCGAAATTAGTCAATCAGAGAAAGACAAGTATCATATGATCTCACTGTTATGAGCAATTCTTAATCTCAGGAAACAAACTGAGGGTTACTGGAGTGTTGGGGGGTGGGAGGGATGGGGTTTTTGTGTCATAGACATTGGGGAGGGTATGTGCTATGGTGAGCCCTGTGAATTGTATAAGACTGATGAATCACAGACCTGTACCTCTGAAACAAATAATACATTATATGTTAAAAAAAAAAAAAAGATAGTCGGAAGGGAAAAATGAAGGGGTGAAATCGGAGGGGTAGACAAACCATGAGAGTCTGTGGACTCTGAGAAACAAGCTGAGGGTTCTAGAGGGGAGGGGGATGGGGGGATGGGTTAGCCTGGTGATGGGTATTAAGGAGGGCACATATTGAATGGACCACTGGGTGTTATAGGCAAACAATGAATCATGGAACACTACATCAAAAAAAATTAATTTTAAAAAAAAGAAAGCAAAAAAAATAAGTTTGGAAATAAGAATCTATTTGAAACAGGAACAAGTTAAAAAAAAAGAGATAAAGAAAGAATAAGAAAGGAAACTAAAAATGTAAAATTTTAGCCTGAATTGTAAACGAGTTCTGAGGGAATGCCTGGAGCAAGCTCCCTATATTATTTCCCCTGGCACTGAAGTTTTAGTCCCGTGGGAAATAAGCTTAATATTCACCTGTTCTTCCTGTCTGTCTTCTGTGGGAGGGGACTGTTGCATGGCTTTTCAGGAGTCCCACCAACCCTTGTCAGGGGGATGGGCTTAACGTAAGCTGGTGGGCTGTGTGGCTTTTGTTCCCTGGCATCTTTCAGCTTCTCTTTGGAGGGTCAGAGCAAATATGGCTGTTGGGGAATCTCTGGCCCAGAGGTTCAAGTTTGCGGCCCCCCCCCAACAAATCCTTCAAGCCATACTGTCTCCACCTTTGTGTCTACCAAATTCCATAGACTCACACAATTCATGCCCGCTGCACCCCTCTGGGGGGGGGGAGTCACAGGGACCTTCAAGCATCTGTGTGCTTTGTAACTTTGCAATTGCTAGCAGCCATGGGCTTACGTGTGCACCCTCTTCTGCAGCTCCCAGGTCACCCTGGGTGCGGCCCTAGTGTCCCTTTGGGGGTCACATTGACCTGAGAGCTGTTGCCCGGTCGTGGGTGTGGGCTCTTTGTGTGCCAAACCACTGAATCCTGTGGCTCCCATCGGCTACACCTCTCCTGGGGGAGTTATGGGTCCTGTCATGAGCTTAAGCTGTTTTATATCTCTCCTAGGATGTTAAACAGCCTGTACCTTCTAGTCCTTTTCAAGGTGGTCTGGCAAAGGGTGGTCTCCCTACTGGCTTGGCTCATGGTTTACAGTGACTGGAGGTGAGAGTCCCATCTGGGCTCGCTGACCATAACCAGTCTCCCTGCTCCACTGCTTGGGCACTCTATCAGTTCAGGCTTCCCCATTCTTTCTGAGTTTCCTGGAATTCTGGTACCACAATGATCCACCTAGATTTCTGCCCTATTCATCCCCTGTGCCCTTTTAACAAGGGGATGACTTTCATTAGAGCAGATTTCGAAGTGTCCTGATTTTTTTTACTCAGGTGTTATATCACTTTCCAGTGGCCTGTTTATTGAAGCGTCCCCCTCCCCCCACTTATCTTCGGATATTTCCCCTGAAGATTCAAGGTTCCACATCTTCTGCCTTGCAAAAAGTAGTTGTTTTTCTGCTTGTGGAGATCCAGATAAACCTTCTTACATTTCAGGTTGAATTTGTGTATGTTCAGAATGGTTTGAGAGATATACAGCTAAATTTGAGGGACCAGATGAAACGAGGTCCCCTACTTTGCCGCCATCTTAAGATGATTTCCCTCTTTTTTAAAATTTTTAATTTAAATTCAATTTAGTTAACACATAGTGTATTATTAGTTTCAGGAGTAGAATTCAGTGATTCATCAGTTGCATATAACACCCAGTGCTCATTACATCAAGTGCCCTTCTTAGAGCCCTTCACCCAATTACTCAATCCCTCCACTCACTTTCCCTCTAGCACCCCTCAGTTTGTTCCCTATAGTTGAGAGTCTCTTATGGTTTGCCTCCCTCACTGTTTTTATCTTATTTTATTTTCCTTCCCTTCCCCTATGTTCACCTGTCTTCTTTCTTAAATTCCACATGAGTGATATCATATGGTATTTGCCTTTCTCTGACTGACTTATTTCGCTTAATATAATGTACTCTACTCCCACCCATGTCTTTGCAAATGGCAAGATTTCATTACTTTTGATGGCTAAGTAATATTCCATAGTGTATATATATACCATATCTTCTTCATCCATTCATCATCAATGGACATCTGGGCTGTTTCCATATTTCAGCTATTGTAGATAATGTTGCTACACCCATTGGTTTGCATGAGCACCTTTGAATCAGTATTTTAGTGTCTTATGGATAAATACCTAACAGTACAATCACTGGGTCGTAGGGGAATTCTATTTGTAACATTTTGAGGAACCTCCGTACTGTTTTGCAGAATGTCTGCACCAGTTTGAATTCCTACCAACACTGTAAGAGGGTTCCCTTTCTCCACATTCTCGCCAACATCTTACGTCCTGAGATGTTAATTTTAGCCATTCTGACCAGTGTGAGATGGTATCTCATTCTGGTTTTGATTTGTATTTCCCTAATGCCAAGTGATGTTGAAAATTTTTCCATGTGCCTGTTAGCCTCTTGTAGGACTTCATTGGAGAAACGTGTGTTCATGTTCTTCTCCCCATTTCTGAGTGCTGTTGCTAGGACTTCTACTATTATATTGTATAATAGTGGCAAGAGTGGGCATCCTTGATGTGTTCCTGATCTTAAGGGAAAGGCTCTCAGGTTTTCCCCATTGAGGATGATATTTGCCGTGGGTTTTTCATAGATGGATTTCATGAACTTGAATAATGTTCCCTCTATCCCTATACTCTGAAGAGTTTTAATCAGGAAAGGATGCTGTATTTTGTCAAATGCTTTTTCTGCATCAATTGAGAGGACCATATGGTCCTTCTCTCTCCTCTTATTAATGTGTTCTATCACACTGATTGATTTGCAAATGTTGAACCACCCTTGCGTCCCAGGGATGAATCCCACTTGGTCATGGTGGGTGATCATTTTAATGTATGTTGGATACTATTAGCTAGGATTTTGTTGAGAATTTTGGAGTCCATATTCATCAGATATATCGGTCTGAAATTCTCCTTTTTGATGGGGTCTTTGCCTCTTTGGGGGATCAGGTAATGTGGGCCTCATAAAATGAGTCTGGAAGCTTTCTTTCTGTTTCTATTTTTTGAAACAGCTTCAGTAGAATATGTGTTATTTCTTCTTTGAATGTTTGGTAGACCTCCGCAGGGAATCCATCAGACCCTGGACTCGTTTTTTGTGAGGTTTTTGATTACTGCTTCAGTCTTGTTACTGGTTATCGGCCTATTCGGTTTGTCAGTTTCTTCCTGTTTCAGTCTTGGGAGTTTATACATTTCCAGGAAGGCATCCATTTCATCCACATTGCTCAGATTTTGGCATACAGTTGTTGATAATAATTTCTAATAATTGTTTCTATTTCCTTGGTGTTAATCGTGATCTCTCCCCTTTCATTCATCATTTTATTAATTTGAGTCCTTTCTCTTTTCTTTTGGATAAGTCTGGCCAGTGGTTTTTCGATCTTATTAATTCTTTCAAAGAACCAGCTTCTAGTTTCGTTGATCTGATCTACTGTGTTTCTGGTTTCTAATTCACTGATCTCTGCTCTAATCTTAATTATTTCTCTTCTAATGCATGGCTTAGGCATCCTTTATTGCTTTTTCTCTAGTTCTTTAAGGTGTAGAGTTAGTTGGTGAATTCGGGATTTTTCTATTTTTTGAGTGAGGCTTCGATGGATATGTATTTCCCCCTTTAGGACTGCCTTTGCAGTATGCCACAGGTTTTGGACTGATGTGTTTTCATTCTCATTGATTTCCATGAATTGTTTAAGTTCTTGTTTGATTTCCTGGTTGACCCAAACATTCTTGAGTAGAGTGGTCTTTAGCTTCAAGTGTTTGAATTTCTTCCAAATTTTTTCTTGTTATTGAGTTATAGTTTTAAAGCATTATGATCTGAGAATATGCAGGGAATAATCTCAATCTTTTGGTATCGGTTGAGACCTGATTTGTGACCCAGTATGTGCTGTGTTCTGGAGAAAGTTCTATGTGCGCTGGAGAAGAATGAGTATTCTGTTGTTAAGGTGGAGTGTTCTGTATATATCTATGAGGTCCATCTGGTCCAGTGTGTCATTCAAAGCTCTTGTTTCTTTTTTAATTTTCTGCTCAGATGATCTGTCTATTGCTGAGAGTGGAGTATTGAGGGCTCCTACAATTAAAGTATTGTTACCAATATGACACTTTATTTTGGTGAACAGTTGGCTTATGTAGATGGCTGCTCCCATGTTGGGGGCATAGGTATTTACAATTGTTAAATCTTCTTGTTGCATAGACCCTTTAAGAATGATTTAGTGTCCCTCTGTGTCTCTAACTACAGTATTTAACTTAAAATCTAATTTGTCTGATATAAGAATTGCTACCCCATCTTTCCTTTGAGGTCTGCTGGCATGGAAGATGGATCTCTATCCCTTCATTTTCAGTCTGGATGTATCTTTAGGTTCAAAATGAGTCTCTTTTAGACAGCATATGGATGGGTCCTGTCTTTTTATCCAATCTGCAATTCTCTGCCGTTTTATAGGAGCATTTAGACTGTTCACGTTGAGAGTGATTATTGAAAGATATGAATTAATTGTCATCATTTTGCCTGTGAAGACCTTGTATCTGTAGATTGTCCCTGTAAATTTCTTTTCTACATCACTCTTGGAGTCTTTCTCCTGTTATAGAACCCCCTTTAATATTTCTTGCATGGCTGGCTTAGTGGTCACATATTCTTTCAGTTTCTGCTGGTCATAAAAGCTCTGCATCTCTCCATCCATTCTAAATGACAGCTTGCCAGATAAAGTATTCTTGGCTGCATGTTCTACTCTTTTAGTACCCTGAATATGTCTTGCCAGGCCTTTCTGGCTTGGTAGGTCTCTGTGGATAGATCTGTTGTTATTCTGATGTTCCTCCCTATGTACACAAAGAATCTCTTCCCCCTAAGTGCCCTTAAGATGGTTTCCTTGGTTCTAAGATTTGCGAGTTTTACTATTACGTGCCAGGGTGTTGGCCTCTTTTTCTTGATCTTGGGAGGGGTCCTCTCTGCCTCTAGGACACGAGTGTTTGTTTCATTCTCCAGATTAGGGAAGTTCTCAGGTACGATTTGCTCAAATATATGTTCTAGTCCTCTCTCTCTCTCCACCCCCTCTGGAATCCCAATAATTGTGACATTGGAATGTTTCATGGTGTCACTTATTTCTCTGATTCTATTTTCATTGATTTTAAGTTGTTTTTCCCTGCCTTCTTTTCTATCAATTGATCTTCTAGATCACTAATTCGTTCCTCTGCCTCGCTTACCCTAGCTGTTAGATTATCTAGATTAGATTGGATCTCATTGATAGCATTTTTATGTTCTGCCAATTCAGCTTTCATTTCTGCCCTTAGAGACTCTATGTTGCCATTAATCAATTTCTGCATTCTAGCTATTGTCTTCAAAATTGCTACCCTGAATTCTGTTTCCGACATCTTGGTTATATCTGCATCCATCTACAAAGGTCCTATTTCAAAACAATTGCACATTCTGAGGTTCCATGTGGGCATACATTTTGGAGGGACTCCATGCAATGCACTACAGGTGGTGAACAAAAATGGGGAGAGTAAGGCTATCTAAATTCCCCTATAGACCAAAACTCTTGGTGTCACCACTAAACAAGATTCTAGAGTGAAACAGAAGAATGGCTTGTGAAATGGCTTTACATCCATTTGTAAATCTGTGGCAGAAGTCACAGTCTCTGAGTCTTTCCTATTTTGGGCTTTCCTCCTCCTATTCATTCTGTAGAGGGGTGGTTGAGGGGATGTACAGAGTCCAAATTATTGACCAGAACCCAAGCAAGATGCACCTGTTTTATAAGGACCTTACTGTTGGCGCCCTCTTGTTCTCCCAGCTTGTCTTCTAGGGGAGGGGCCTGCCGTGTTGTTACTCAGGCAACCCTGTTTAGGCAGAATTACCCTGCCATCTGTGTGTGGGGGGGTGAAGCTCAGTGGCAACCGGTTTTTTGGGGCTTTTGTTCTCTGATGGCTTTCTCTGGCAGCTTTCCAAGTCTCTTCCGAGAGTCAGAGCAGAAGAGATAGCTTCCAATCCTCTGCCTCAGAACAGAGGGATCACAGTCTGTTTTTCAGTGAGCTCTCCAGGCCACACTATCTCTATTTCTGTCTGTGCTGCTATGAACTGCAGCATCCTTGGTTGTGCACCCCTGAGGACTGCTCCCAGTCCTCATCTCTAGGTCGGGGCAGGTTTCTGTCTTTTCTTCTTCTAAAACCACCAGCCACCCCCATTTCACACTCTCAGCCCTGCTGCTCCAGATTTCAGTCCGGGGGCCTGCCCTAAAGTCCTTTTCCCATCACTACCAGTATGAGAGTCTGTGCCTGGTCCCCAGCATGGGAGGCTTTTGTGCTCCTGTGTTATTTCACCTTCCCAGTGCCAGTGCTTATGGCAGCTCCAGTCCCCTTCCGTTTATCTTCAGATATCTGCCCACAGAATCATTGCTCCTGGTTTCTGTGCCCAGTCCCCAGCTTGGGACGCTATCACTCACCAGTGGTGTAGGATCCCCAGGGCTCCCTCCCCTTGCCATTTATCTTCAGATATCTGCACGCAGAATCACGGCTCCAGGCTTCATACCTTGAAAGCAACTGCCTGTGATATTCTGTTTGTAGAGATCCAGATCTATCTTCTTACATCTCAGGCTGATTTTGTGGATGTTCAGAGTCGTCTGGGAGATATCCAGCTCAATTCTGGGGACAGGTTGGAATAGGGTCCCCTACTCCTCTGGCATCTTTTCCCCAATACATTTAGTTTAAAGTAGGCTCGGGTTCTTTTACCTCTGATGGCTAGTACATCCCTCTGATGTTTCCTGCTAGACATCCTGTCAGTGGCAGGCCCTCTGACCTTTGCACACATAATGCTAATTCCTACTCATGAAAGAAAATGGGGCAGAATTATATGACAGGTCCTTGCTGAGTCTTTGCTCACTCTTGATGATCACCACATCTTTTCCTGGGTGTTCACAAGCCATTCTTCTGTTTCACTCTAGAATCTTGTTTAGTGGTGACACCAAGAGTTTTGGTCTATAGGGGAATTTAGATAGCCTTACTCTCCCCATTTTTGTTCACCACCTGTAGTGCATTGCATAGAGTCCCTCCAAAATGTATGCCCACATGGAACCTCAGAATGTGCAATTGTTTTGAAATAGGACCTTTGTAGATGTAACTACTTAGGTTAAGATGAGATCATATTGAATTAGAGAGATACTTTTTTAAGACAAACCTAGGAAACTAATACAATACCTCTGCCTATACCCAGCCTTTCTGCATAATTCCCACTACTCCCTCCTAAAAAAGACACTAAGCCTTGTGTCAGCAGTCATCTGTTCAGCATTTTCCAGTGCCCAGGGATATAATTCATCCAGGTTCCAAGATGTGAAGTAGTTAAAATTACTAGGTATTTTCTTAGGCCCTTCTCTCTTTCTTTCTACCCCTGGATTTGCTTCCTTATTTTCAAAATTTGTTTTCTTCCTTTCATAAAAATTTTGGTTTTGATGACATAGATGGTAGAAGCAAGATGGGAATTGAGAACGTGTGTGTGTGTGTGTGTGTTTATTTTTTGTTTGTATATTTCTTTTAATCCCACACATCAATGTTTCTTCATCATCTTTAAGCTTCAGGCTGATCCCATTCTCAAGGTTTTCTCTCTCTTTTTTTCCTATATTTGACTTTTTAAAGAACATTTGCTGCTATTTAAAACTATCATCAAACTAAAAAGGCAGTTAAACTTATCTAGTACGTCAACAGTCTTTCAAAGTGTCTTTTGGGCTTTGGGATTTCTAGTTCATTTTTTTGAGATTTTATTTATCCATTTGAAAGAGAGAGAGAGAGAGAGCCCTTGAGTGGGGGTAGTGAGGGGCAGAGGAAGAGGGAGAAGCACACTCCCTGCTGAGCAGGAAGCCCAACATGGGGCTTGGTCCCAGGACCCTGGGATCATGACCCAAGCCAAAGGCAGAAGCGAGCCAGCCAGGCACCACTCTAGTTCATTTTCAAAGGATTACCTTGTCTTTGTGACTGGCATGGATTTGTTCTTTAGAAAGTATTTCCGGGTGGTATTTGTGGTCACATTGTAAGTTTAGATTTTAGATTTCAATGGTAAAGGGCAAGTTCTTTTCCTACAGCACCTCTCCCAGATGCCAAGGCCGCCTGCTTCATGTGACTCTGACTTTCAGATTTTAATTTTTTGGTTTTTAATCTAAGACCAAATTAATGTAACATAATATTTTTCACTTATTGAAGTTATTTATTTTCAATTTATTATGCTGACCAATTGATGTGTCCTGTTTCACTGAATTCACATGGTCAGGTATGCATTATCATGATTCAGTTTACAGACGAAGAAAATGAGGTTCAATCAGAATGAGGGACAGGGAAGGCAGGGAGCTAGTCAGCAGGAGAGATGGAATTCTAAGCCAGGTCTGTGAATCTAAAACCTGCCTCCTAACTCTGAATACATGGTTCATTACCAATACAAGAATCCTCTAGTACAAAGGTACATTGGTACTAGAGGCAATGTTTCATGTTGCTCAGAGATGAGACACTTGGAGTGTCCACTTGTAGAAAGTAACAATAAAACATTGAGTTAAGTTTATTACCTTTCCTGGTCATCCTCCACTCAACTAATATTCATTGAATAGAATGAAATCTATGCTATGGAGGGCATATGAACACAAGAAACTGTACAACTGATATTTGATTATCTACTACTGGAGAGGAGACACTAAGAAAAGCATGAGCATGATTATTTGGATGTTAAATGAGGAGAGGGGTGAAGTGAGCAGAACATTACAATAGTGCAATT
>NW_028026476.1:0-617 GCF_054177405.1 Leptonychotes weddellii
ATAGAGTGTTACCTATCCTAGGGTTTTTCTGTTAATCTGGACTTTGGGAATCCAGAAAGGCTATCAGGTGAAAGAGAAATCTGAGATCAGACTCAGGGAATAAGCTGAGGTAGCCAAACAAGAGTAGAAGGAAAAGTGTTTCAAGCAGAATTAGAAAGGAAAGAGCATGCACAAAGGCTCAGAAGCACCAGAGGGAAGAAAAAGGAGAAAGAGAAAGGGACAAAAAGGAGAAAGAAAGAATGAGACATCAAAACTCCTAGAAGTGCCACCTTCAGACCAGAAGGCAAGGGGAGGAGAGGGTAAAGAGAGGCATATGGGCAAGGGGAGAGATGGGGAAGGCAGGTACACAAAGCCAACTCATGAAGACCTGGCTGTGTTATGAGAGCTTTGGTTTTCTCCTGAAGGCGGTACAGAGATGTGAAGCATTTTTCAATGGGGAGAGATATGAATAGATTACATTTTAAATCACTCAGGCTGTAGTGCAGAGATTGAATAGAAAGGGGGTAACACTGGACCAATACCATCCAACCATGTTGGCTTGGGAAGTAGGCGGGTCATGACCATGGCAGCTCAGCCTGGAGACCTATCTGATAAAAACCTGAAATATAATGCATATT
>NW_028026477.1:0-617 GCF_054177405.1 Leptonychotes weddellii
AGTGGCGCAGTCTGTTGGGCATCAGACTCTTGGTTTCAGCTCACTGGTGATCTCAGGGTCGTGAGATTGAGCTCTGTGGTGGGATTCTCTCTCCTTTTCCCTCTGCCCCTCCCCTCCCCATGCTCTGTCTCCCTCTCTAAAATAAATAAATAAAATCTTTAAAGAGAAAAAAAATCCTTCTTTAACCATGGCACACTTTTTTTTTTAACAATTGCATCATCTAACTTTCCAACTTTTGTTCTCTGTCTTTATTTGTCAATTTATCTACCAAAATGAGAATAGAGCCCATATATTTTTTATCTCCCATCTCCATCAACAGCCACCACAATGCCCTACGCTAAGAAGGGGCTCAACACAAGATGTCCATCAACAGATGAATGGATAAAGAAGATGTGGTATACACACACACACACACACACACACACACACACACACACACTGGAATATTATGCAGCCATCAAAAGGAATGAAATCTTGCCATTTGCAACAACATGGATGGAACTGGAGGGTGTTATGCTGAGCGAAATAAGTCAATCAGAGAAAGACATGTATCATATGACCTCACTGATATGAGGAATTCTTAATCTCAGGAAACAAACTGAGGGTTGCTGGAGTGG
>NW_028026478.1:0-617 GCF_054177405.1 Leptonychotes weddellii
TGTATGTGCACACATGAGTCAGCACACGCAGGGGTCTCATGTTTACACGCACGAGTCAGCACATGCAGGTGTCCCGTGTATGTGCACACATGAGTCAGCACACGCAGGGGTCTCATGTTTACACACATGAGTCAGCACACACAGGGGTCCCATGTATGTGCACATGAGTCAGCACACACAGGGGTCCCATGTATGTGCACATGAGTCAGCACACGCAGGAGTCCCGTGTATCCACAGATGAGTCAGCACATGCAGGGGTCTCATGTTTACATGCAAGAGTCAGCACACGCAGGGGTCCCGTGTATGTGCACACGAGTCAGCACACGCAGGGGTCCCGTGTATGTGCACACAAGTCAGCACACGCCGGGGTCCCGTGTATCCACGGACGAGTCAGCACACGCAGGGGTCCCGTGTATGTGCACACGAGTCAGCACACGCAGGCGTCCTGTGTTTACACGCATGAGTCAGCACACGCAGGCATCCCATGTTTACACGCACGAGTCAGCACAAGCAGGTATCTGAGATATTTGTAAGTATCCTATGATTAACTCAAGAGAGTGCCCCAGTCGTGAGACCTGGTGCAGACAGGAGGTGGGGGCTAACCTAGTGACCCCCCC
>NW_028026479.1:0-616 GCF_054177405.1 Leptonychotes weddellii
TGTCAAGAAGGGAGAGGAGGAGGCAGAGGTACCCCGGAGTGCTTCAAGGGAAAGAGAAGACGCACTGATGTCCCACCTACCAGCTCCAACTGAGTAGGCACTTCCAAGAACAAATTTCAAGCTGTCAAGTATATATATACTACCTTTTCCACACGGCTACAAAAAGGATTAAGTGATAACCCATACAAATACAAATGGTAGGCCAGGGGGTGGGGGGTGGGGAAGGCCCAGGCCCCTGTGCCCAGGCCCTCCTGACTCCTCTGCACCTTGCAGGCTGCATTACCTTTTGCCATTTGCGTATCGTCTACCTTTCCCTCCACCGATCGGTCCAACTGCCCCATTCACTCGCACAGTTGTCACCATTCTTCCGAAAAATGTTCTTTTGCTTTCTGATCCCTCCCAAAAGAAACTTCTCCTGGGATCCTCCTCCTCCCTCTTCAGCCGCAGCTCTATCCAGATACTTACCTTCAGAACGCCCGACCCCACTGCTGTGATCTCAGGTTCCTCCCCTCCCACTCACCGTGAGCCCTCCCCCGCCCTGGCTGCCCCCCAGCCTGTGCATCCAGCTGTCCACAGGCCTCCATCACCACCCCCACAGAGACGCACCCCCCCCCCC
>NW_028026480.1:0-616 GCF_054177405.1 Leptonychotes weddellii
GAGATCTCTGCACGAGGCTGGAGCCCTCAGGAGTCACTCTGCCTGGGAAAATGGGATTCTAAATGTTCTGGCCACTTCTTCTGAGGAGCAAGGAAGCGAACACCACTCCAGTGCTCCGGGTGGCCCTGTGACTCATTTAAAAAAAAAAAAAAAACCTCATGCTTGTGCTTCATACACTTGTGGGATCCAAATTTATACCATCTTTGCGGTACAGAAACATACAGGGGGGAAAGAAACCACCAGGAGGGAGAGTCAGCTATGTAATTTCTAATGGTTTTTTTTTTTTTGATCTTAAAAATAGTGCTTTGGGTTTTTTTCTTTTTATTGTTATGTTAATCACCATACATTACATCTTTTTTTTTTTTTAAAGATTTTACTTATTTATTTGACAGAGAGAGACATAGCAAGAGAGGGAACACAAGCAGGGGGAGAAGCAGGCTTCCGGCTGAGCAGGGAGCCCGATGTGGGGCTCGATCCCAGAACTCTGGGATCATGACCTGAGCCAAAGGCAGACACTTAACAACTGAGCCACTCAGGTGCCCCCATTAGTTTTCGATGTAGTGATCCATGATTCATTGTTTGCATATAACACCCAGTGCTCCATGCAGAACGTGCC
>NW_028026481.1:0-616 GCF_054177405.1 Leptonychotes weddellii
AACACTGTCTATTGAAGAGAGCAGAGTCCACAGAGCATGCCGACGGACTTAACAACATTCGCTGTTAGAACCTGGGGTGCCTGAGAGAACAAGTATTTCTCACCTGCTACCTGTCCACAGACTCTTCTGTCATTCTTCTCCAGGGAAGATGCTGAAATTGGTGTGCAGGAAGTGAAAGTCGAGATGCAGATGGACATTTGGAAAACAGCTTTGTTATCCTGAAAGCCAGTGACACCGCTCCACGCCACGCTTCTCAAGTCAAGGCTTCAGGACCATTTTCCTCTCAAGTGGCTGTGTGAGGCAGGAGTCGCATGCCAAAATACCAGGGAAAAAATCTGTCTGAAGGCAACAATCTCACTTCTGCTCCTGAGATTATCCGCATAGTCTCTTTTTCAGGCACAGCACAAGGCTGGGGTGAGGGGCCGCCTTCCACAACTGCACCCTCATCGCCAAGGAAAGTGGCGGGTCCAGGAGTTAGAGAGATGTCAGTGATTGGACAAAAGTTTAATAAGTAGGAGACAAACTTCCCCTCATGGTGCGTTACCCTGACAGCTGGCCAAAACAATAATCATTATTCGAAAACAAAAAACACAAACCCTTGCTGCCCCCTCCTCCC
>NW_028026482.1:0-616 GCF_054177405.1 Leptonychotes weddellii
CACTCAGTGGGGAGTCTGCTTGAGATTCTCTCTCTCCCTCTGCCTCTCCCCCTACTCTCTCTCACTCTAATCTTTTTTTTTTTTAAAGATTTTATTTATTTATTTATAGGACAGAGAGAGACACAGCGAGAGAGGGAACACAAGCAGGGGAAGTGTGAGAGGGAGAAGCAGGCTTCCCGCAGAGCAGGGAGCCCGATGTAGGGCTCGATCCCAGGACCCTGGGATCATGACCTGAGCCGAAGGCAGACGCTTAACGACTGAGCCACCCAGGCACCCCTCTCTAATAAATAAATCTTAAAGAAAAAAAAAAAAAGAGGGGCGCCTGGCCGGCTCATCACAGAGCATGCGATTCTTAATCTCAAGGTCGTGAGTTCAAGCCCCACGTTGGGCACAGATATGACTTAAAAATAAAATCTTAAAAAAATAAAAATAGGAGCCCCTGGGTGGCTCAGCTGGTGAAGTGTCTGCCTTCAGCTCAGGTCATGATACCAGGGTCCTGGGATTGAGCCCCGCATCAGGCTCCCTGCTCAGCGGGGAGTATGCTTCTCCCTCTCCCTCAGCCTGTCTCCCCCAGCTTGTGCTTGCTCTCTCTCTCTCTCTGAAATAAATAAAATCG
>NW_028026483.1:0-616 GCF_054177405.1 Leptonychotes weddellii
CATTCCTCTGGCTATTCAGGGTCTTTTCTGGTTCCATACAAATTTTAGGATTATTTGTTCCATTTCTTTGAAAAAAGTGGATGGTATTTTGATAGGGATTGCATTAAATGTGTAGATTGCTCTAAGTAGCATTGACATCTTCACAATATTTGTTCTTCCAATCCATGAGCATGGAACGTTTTTCCATTTCTTTGTGTCTTCCTCACTTTCTTTCATGAGTATTTTATAGTTTTCTGAGTACAGATTCTTAGCCTCTTTGGTTAGATTTATTCCTAGGTATCTTATGGTTTTGGGTGCAATTGTAAATGGGATCGACTCCTTAATTTCTCTTTCTTCTGTCTTGTTGTTGGTGTATAGGAATGCCACTGATTTCTGTGCATTGATTTTATATCCTGCCACTTTACTGAATTCCTGTACGAGTTCTAGCAGTTTTGGGGTGGAGTCTTTTGGGTTTTCCACATAAAGTATCATATCATATGCAAAGAGTGAGTTTGACTTCTTCTTTGCCAGTTCGGACGCCTTTTATTTCTTTTTGTTGTCTGATTGCTGTGGCTAGGATTTGTAATACTATGTTGAATAGCAGTGGTGATAGTGGACATCCCTGCCATATTCCTGA
>NW_028026484.1:0-616 GCF_054177405.1 Leptonychotes weddellii
GGAGCCCGACCTGGGCTTGATCTCAAGACCCTGAGATCATGACCTGAGCTGAAATCAAGACTTGGACGCTTAACACACTGAGCCACCCGGGTGCCCTTACTAGTGACTTCTTAAAGAGCCAGAAAGAGGGCGCCTGGGTGGCTCAGTTGGTTAAGCGACTGCCTTCGGCTCGGGTCATGATCCTGGAGTCCCGGGATTGAGTCCCGCATAGGGCTCCCTGCTCAGCGGGGAGTCTGCTTCTCCCTCTGACCCTCCCCCCTCTCATGTGCTCTCTCTCATTCTCTCTCTCTCAAATAAATAAATAAAATCTTTAAAAAAAAAAAAAGAGCCAGAAAGAGACTTGATTTGAGAATGGAATAGACTCCAGGTTTAGCAGAAAGATGGAACAAGGGAAGAAGCTAGTAAAACTAACCAAACCAACCAACCAACCAACCAACCAGACAACTGACCCAAAGCTTCTTAAGTCCTCTCAAGTCTCTGAGTCAATGCTTATGATAGGAAAATTACTGTTGCCCTTGTTAACCAGTGAATTTGACCTTGATCCCTGGTAAAATTCTTAAATAGATGCTTTATAAGAACATGTGGAAGTCTCATAAGGAAATATCACCAGGAGCTA
>NW_028026485.1:0-10654 GCF_054177405.1 Leptonychotes weddellii
CTCTAATACAGTCTTTACACCTACTTATTCCTGGTTAGAGGGAGCTTCAGTAAGCAAGACCTCCATTTAAAAGGGAGCTTCAGTAAGCAAGACCTCCATTTAAAAGTTGCCTGAAACTTTACTGTGTGGGAGGAGGCGGCATATAATCTTGGAAAGATCATTCTGTTCTGTGAGGAATCACCCAAGAGGCCTTTCTTAAATACATTGGGAGTTGACTTGTTTACCCCTGTGATGTGTGGATCTGAATTTTTTTCTTGAGAGAAATATGTTCCCTTTTCTTCCTTTCCTATACATTGTGATATGGTTGTATTAGTATTTTTTTTTAATTTAAATTCAAATTAGTTAATATAAAGTGCAACAGTGATTTCAGGAGCAGAATCCAGTGATTCATCACCCACATACAACACCTAGTGCTCATCTCAAGTGCCCTCTTTAATGCTCATCACCCGTTTAGCCCATCCCCTCACCCACCTTCCCTCCATCAACCCTCGGTTTGTTCTCTATATTTAAGAGTCTCTATGGTTTGCCTCCCTCTCTGTTTTTATTTTATTTTATTTTATTTTTCCTTCCCTTCCTCTATGTTCATCTGTTTTGTTTCTTAAATTCCACATATGAGTGAAATCATATGATATTTGTCATTCTCTGACTTATTTTGCTTAGCATAATACACTTTAGTTCCATTCATGTTGTTGCAGATGGCAAGATTTCATTCTTTTTGATCACCAAGCAATATTCCATTATATATATATATATATATCATACTGTTCCATTGATCTATGTGTCTGTTTTATGCCAGTACCATACTATCTTCATATATATACACACACACACGCACACACACACATACATACACACACAACAGAATATTACTATATATATACATACACACCACATCTTCTTTATCCATCCATCAGTTGATGGACATTTGGGCTCTTTCCATAATTTGACTATTGTTGATAGTGTTGCTATAAACATTGGGTTGCACGTGTCCCTTCGAATCAATATTTCTGTATCCTTTGTATAAATGCCTAGTAGTGCAATTGCTGGAACATAGGGTAGTTCTATTTTTAACTTTTTAAGGAACCTCCATACTGTTTTCCAGAGTGGCTGTACCAGTTTGCATTCCCACCAAAAATGCAAAAGGGTTCCCCTTTCCTCCGCATCCTCACCAACACCTTTTGTTTCCTGAGTTGTTAATTTTAGCCATTCTGACGTGTGAGGTGGTGTCTCATTGTGGTTTTCATTTGTATTTCCCTGATAATGAGTGAAGTTGGGCATCTTTTCATGTGTCTGTTAGCCATCTGGGTGTCTTCTTTAGAAAAGTTTCTATTCATATGCTCTGCCCATTTCTTAACTATATTATTTGTTCTTTGGGTGTTAAGTTTGATAAGTTCTTTATAGATTTTGGATACTATCCCTTTATCTGATATGTCATTTACATATATCTTGCCCCTTCCATTGGCTGCCTTTTAGTTTTGTTGATTGTTTTCCTCACTGTGCAGAAGCTTTTTATCTTGATGAGGTCCCGATAGTTCATTTTTGCTTTTTTTCCCTTGCTTCCAGAGATGTGTCTAGTAAGAATTTGCTGTGGCTGAGATCAAAGAGGTTGCTTCCTGCTTTCTCCTCTGGGATTTTGATGGTTTCCTTTCTTATATTTAGGTCTTTCATTCATTTTGAATTTATTTATGTGTATGGTATAAGGAAGTGGTCCAGTTTCATTTTTCATGGCACTATCCAGTTTTCCCAACACCTGAAAAGACTCTTTTTTCCATTGGATATTCTTTCTTGTTTTGTTGACCATAAAGTTGTGGGTCCATTTCTGGGTTCTCTATTCTGTTCTATTGATCTATGTGTCTGTTTTTGTGCCAGTACCATACTGTCTTGATGATCACAGCTTTGTAATGCAGCTTGAAGTCTGGAATTGTAATGCCTCCTGCTTTTCTTTTCTTTTTCAGTATTACTTTGGCTATTTGGGGTCTTTTCTGGTTCCATACAAATTTTAGAATTGTTTATTCTAGCTCTGTGAAAAATGCTAGTGTTATTTTGATAGGGATTGCATTGAATGTGTAGATTGCTTTGGGTAGTATATACATTTTAACAATATTTGTTCTTCCAATCCATGAGCATGGAATGTTTTTCCATTTCTTTATGTCTTCTTCAACTTCTTTCATAAGTGTTCTATAATTTTCAGTGTACAGATCTTTTACCTCTTTGGTTAGGTTTATTCCTAGGCACCTTATGGTTTTTGGTGCAATTGTAAATGGGATCGATTCCTTGATTTCTCTTTCTGCTGCTTCGTTTTTGGTGTATAGAAATGCAACAGATTTCTGTAAGTTGGTTTTATAACCCATGACTTTGTTGAATTCATGTATGAGTTCTAGAAATTTTTTGGTGGAGTCTTTGGGGTTTTCTGCATAGAGTATCATGTCATCTGTCATTAGAGAAAGTTTGACTTCTTCCTTGCCAATTTGGATGCCCTTTATTTCTTTTTGTTGTCTGGTTGCTGAGGCTAGGACTTACACTACTATACTGAACAACAGTGGTGAGAGTAGACATCCCTGTCATGTTCCTGACCTTAGGGGAAAAGCTCTCTATTTTTCCCCATTGAGGATGATATTAGCTGTGGGTCTTTTGTATATGGCCTTTATGATGTTGAGGTATGTTCCTTCTATCCCTAATTTCTTGAGGGTTTCTATCAAGAAAGGATCCTGTATTTTGTCAAATGCTTCTCTGCATCTATTGAGAGGATCATATTGTTCTTCTCGTTTCTTTTATGAATATGTGGTGTATCATGTTGATTGATTTACAAATATTGAACCATCCCTACAACCCAAGAATAAATCCCACTTGATCATGGTGAATAATCCTTTTGATGTACAATCAATTCAATTAGCTAATATTTTGTTGAGAATTTTTACATCCATGTTCATCAGGGATATTGGTCTGTAATTCTCCTTTTTACTGGGGCCTTTGTCTGGTTTTGGAATCAAGGTAATGGTGGCCTCATAGAATGAGCTTGGACGTTTTCCTTCCATTTCTGTTTTATGCAAGGTTTTCAAAAGAATAGGTATTAGTTCTTTTTAAATGGTAGGATTCCCCTGGGAAGCCATCCAGCCCTGAATTCTTTGTTGGAAGATTTTTGATTACTGATTCAATTTCTTTGCTGGTTATGGATGTCTGTTCAAATTTTCTATTTCTTCTGGTTTCAGTTTCAGTAGTTTATATGTTTCTAGGAATTTATCCATTTCTTCCAGATTGCCCGATTTGTTGGCTTATAATTGCTCATAATAGTCTCTTATAATTGTATTCCTGTGGTGTTGGTTGTTATGTCTCCTCTTTCATTCATGGTTTTATTTATTTGGGTCCTTTCTCTTTTCTTTTTGATAAGCCTGGCTAGGGGTTTATCACTTTCATTAGTTCTTTCAAAGAACCAACTAGTTTCATTGATCTCTTCTACTGTTTTTTTTTCTTTATTTCTATATCATTTATTTCTGCTCTAATATTAATTATTTCCCTTCTTCTGCTGTTTTAGGCTTTATTTGCTGTTCTTTTTCCAGCTTCTTTAGGTGTAAGATTAGGTTGTGTATTTGAGACTTTTCTTGCCTCTTGAGGTAGGTCTTTATTGCTATATATTTCCCTCTTATAACCGCCTTTGCTGTGTCCCAAAGTTTTTGCACTGTCGTGTTTTCATTTTCATTTGCTTCAGTGTATTTTTTTAATTTCTTTTTTCATTTCCTGGTTGACCCATTCATTCTTTAGTAGGATGTTCTTTAATCTCTGTGTATTTGTGCTCTTTCCAAATTTCTTCTTATGGTTGACTTCAAGTTTCATAGCATTGTGGTCTGAAAATATGCAGGGAATAACCCCAATCTTTTGGTACCAGTTGAGACCTGATTTGTGACCCAGGATGTGATCTATTCTGGAGAATGTTCCATGTGCAATAAAAAAGAATGTATACTTTGCTGCTTTAGGATGAAATGTTCTGAACATATCTGTTAAGTCCATCTGGTCCAGTGTGTCATAAAATGCCCTTGTTTCCTTGTTGATTTTCTGCTTAGATGATCTGTCCATTGCTGTGAGTGGAGTGTTAAAGTCATCTACTATTATTGTATTATTATCCATGAGTTTCTTTAAGTTTGTTATTAATTGATTTATATATTTAGCTGCTTCCAAGTTGGGGGCATAAATATTTACAGTTATCTTCTTGTTGGATAAACCCCTTTATTATGACATAGTGTCCTTCATCTCTTGTTAGTCTTTGGTTTCAAATCCAGTTTGTCTGATATAAGTCTGGCTACCCCAGCTTTCTTTTGATATCCATTAACTTGTTAGATGGTTCTCTACCCCCTCACTTTCCATCTGGAGGTGTCTTTGGGTCTAAAATGAGTTTCTTGTAAGCAGCATATCAACGGGTTTTTTTTTAAATCCATTCTGCTACCCCATGTCTTTTGATTGAAGCATTTAGTCCATTTTCATTCAGAGTAATTATCGATAGATATGAATTTAATGCCATTGCATTACCTGTAAATTTGCTGTTCCTGTATTTTGTCTCTGTTCCTTTCTAGTCTTTGTTCCTTTTGGACTCTAAAATACTTTTAGTATTTCTTTCAGAGCTGGTTTAGTGTTCATGAACTCCTTTGGGTTTTGCTTGTCTTAGAAACTTTTTATCTCTCCTTCTATTCTGAATGACAGCCTTGCTGGATAAAGTATTCTTGGCTGCATATTTTTCCCATTTAGCATGTGGAATATATCATGCCACTTCTTTCTGGCCTACCATGTCTCTGTGGACAGGTCTGCTGCTAACCTTGTGTCTACCCTTGTAGGTTAAGGACCTTCTGTCCCTAGCTGCTTTCAGGATTCTCTTTATCTTTGTATTTTGCAAGTTTTACTATGATATGTCTTGGTATTGACCTGTTTTTGTTGATTTTGAGGGGAGTTCTCTGTGCCTCTTGGACTTGAATGCCTGTTTCCTTCCCCAGATTAGGGAAGTTTTCAGCTATAATTTGTTCAAATAAACCTTCTGCCCCCTTTCCCCTTTCTTCTTCTTCCTATGATACAGATATTATTGTGCTTTGTGGAATCTCTGAGTTCCCTAAGTCTATATTCATGATCTAATAGTTTCCTTTCCCTCTTCTTTTCAGCTTCATTATTTTCCATAATTTTATCTTCTGTATCACCTATTTGATCCTCTGCTTCTTCCATCCTTGTTGTGTTTACATCTAGTTGGTTTTGCATCTTAGTTGTAGCATTTTTTATTTCAGCCAGACTAGTTTTTAGGTCTTTTATCTCTGTAGCCAGGGTTTCTCTGGTGTCTTCTATGTTTCTTTCAAGCCCAGCTGGTATTCTTACGACTGTCATCCTAAATTCTTATTCAGATATATTGCTTATACCTGTCTTGACTAAATCCATGGTTGTGATTTCTTCTTAATCTTTCTTTTGGGGAGAATTCCTCTATCTTGTCATTATGTCTAGTTTCTGTCTTTTGTGTACTATGAAAGCTTATTATGTTTCCTGCTCCTGAGAGTAATACTGTACTAAGAAGAGGTTGTACACTATCCAGGGCCTGATGCTTCAGGAAGTGTTTCTAGTGTATGCTGTGCACTGTTGTGTTTTGGCTGCTTTTTCCCACAGGTCAGTCCTCTACAGAGTTCCTCCTTACTTGCAGGTGGGGAGGGTGGGTGCGGGCGGGGAGAGGGTTTGGACTTTCAACTAGGTGTGCTTTGATTTGTTTGTTAAGAAAAGCCTGATTTAAGGGGAAAAAAAAAAGCCTGACCAAGGAAAGAGAAAAGGAAAAGAAACAAAAAAGAAAACAAACAAAAAACTATAAGCCTAACTCCAAAGTATAAGAAAGAAAGAAAGAAAAAAGAAAAGGAAAAGAAAAGAAAAAAAGAAGCCTGATCCAAAAAATGAGAAATGGAAAAACCAACAAACGAACAAAAAGCTGTAAGCCTATACCAAAGGAAAAAAATAAGAAGAAAAAAAATAAAAAATAAAAGCAAGCAAGCAAGCCAGCCAGCCAGCCAGGCCCTAGTTCTACCAGAACTGAAGCTGATGCTTTAGAGCACTCATGATCAGCAGGCCTGGTACATGCAGAAGGGCCTTTGTTGGTCTTTTGAGTGAGAGGCCCAGGCCTGCTGTACTGCCTTACAGTCAGACCTGCCCTTGCAAAGATGCCCCTGCTGGATGTAAGGGGGGTGGGGTTTGGTATAAGCAACTCCAGCCTCTACTGGAAGCGCTGTTTCTCTCTGAAGTCCCACTATGCTGGTTGGTGGGGTCTGGAAGATGGCATCACCCCACCCTCTTGTCCTTGGGGAAGGGAACTCGTGGCCACCACTATTTGGGAGGCCCTCACAGAAATGCAAACAATTTCTTTGCCTGTGTCCTAGGCTTTTGTAAGATTGCTGCCCTCAACCTGTCTGTACCTGGCCATTGGCTGGCATGGCGCCACAGTTCTCTTGTGTTTTATCTCTGGCCAGTGGCTAGGATTCAAAACTCCAAATTTTAAAGGGTCCAACAAGCGTGGACATACTCCCTTCTCCCCGAAGAGAGCCTCTGGGGTGCACCTGGCACCATTCTGTCACAGAAAAGCAGTCTCACTGCACATGTGCAGGGTGGCTGAGGTCTGTTGTGACAGCACAGTGAGAAGCTGTGACCAGGTTATCTGCCCTCTGTGCACGCCTCTGTCCCCTGCTGCTGAACAGCACTCAGTAGCTCCTAGCAGCCCTTTGTCCTTGGAGAGGCAAAATACCCTCTTCCAAATGTACTCTAGGAAGGGGAGCCATTTCTCCCAATGGGACCCAGGGGGTCCTCTCACCCCAAAATATTGTGTGAATCCTTCACTCTGCTCTCTCTCCTGCTCTTCCCTCTCCCTGACTTCACTCTGCTTCTCTCCCTGACTTCCCTCCCCTTCCTGGCACCTCTGCTTTTCTCTTTCCCAATTCACTTCTCTGAACCTTGCATCTGCCATGTTCTCTCCCTCCAGTTGTGCAGATTGTTTTCTTATTTCTCAGATCCATTTCCTAGTTGTTCAAAATGATTTTATGTTGATCTAGCTGTGGTTTGAGGGATGAGGCAAGCTCAAGGTCCCCCTGCTATTCTGCCATCTTCAGTGTGACTGTATTATTAAATGAGTTATATTTTGTCTAATTGGTACATAAATTTTAGGAGTGAAATGATTCCCCTCTGTGTTAAGCTGGCAAAATACCATTGTAAAGCTGCTGTGTGAAGACTTTTTCCAAGTGCAAAGCCATGATATTAGCTTGTCATCCTATTGTATAGTTCCCTCCTATAATTGTGGGTGTGCAGTTTGCATTTAACTGTTGTGTTTTATTTACTTTATTTACTGTGAAGATGCCCTTGGCCACACATTTCTAGATTCCTCAGGCTTTATACTTTATGGCTTTTTGTCAACCAATTTGGGGATTGTAATCTATGTTATATAATTTATAAGAAGATTGAGTATATATTGCTTTTTATTTTCCATTTGAATTATAGTTATTCAGAATCATAAAAAGCACATTGATAAAGTAATACACAAATTTTTTTTTAATTACAAAATCTGGAAACGCAAATAGGAGTTATGAGACATTGTGTTATAAATGGTGGCACCACTTTTTGAAAAATGAAAGCAAGCTCTTTTAATGCTATAATTTACTAGACCACCCTGCACTCCCAGCAAAAAAGGAGGGAAGAGCTAGGGAGGTGAAAGAAAAATTTTTAGTTCTGAGAACTGTTAATAAAAATGGAGACTCTCTAGATAGAGGATAAGAAAGACAAAGGGATAAATTTATCTTAGGAGGAAGCTCTAATTCCCATTTCACATTTGGCTTAACATTTACAACAGTGTCTACTACCCTTTTTATATCTAGCTGCTAAGGAATGTTGTGTTTGCCAAATATGTTCAAATTAAATTATTGGGAGGACTTCTTATTGAAAATACATTTGTGAATTTTATGGTGGAGGAAATTAAGTCATCTTCACACTCAACTAACTCTTGGAAGGATCTGGTGAAGAAGAAGAACTGAAACTGACCCACCTCCTCAAGGATTTTCCATAGGTACAAGGAAGAAAGGAAGGCATCCTGTGTTGGAAAGTAGAGGAAGGAAAGAGTATTTTATGGGCAAAGTGTTGTAGAGGCAGGAATTCATCATTCTAGCTAGGAGGAGAGCAGGTAGACCGGTTTGACTGGCTTGGAAAATTTGGGAACTTGAGAGTTTACCCATAAAAGGGGCAGTGTAATTTGGGGACAGACTGTGAAGTTACCTGAATATTACCAATATAAAATATTTGGACTTTACTCTGTAGGATATAGGGAGACATTGCTCTTGGAAGAAGGAGCTGGTGTCTTATTACCTTTTTCTGTCCACTGTCTTTAATACAGTACCTGGCACACTGCAGACATTCAGTAATGTCTGAATTGAATGAATGAGAGAAGAGAAGTAGCTTCAATGACTCAGGAGTTTCTTTCTCCAGCCTAGATCTCTCCTTTGGGCTACAGAGTCATGTATTCAGGTATCTTAACTTAGTTGATTCAAAGGTACTTCACTTAGTTGATTCAAAGATACTTCAAAGTCTCTATGTTCCTCACTGATATCATAATTTCCAACCCAAATCTGGTCCTCTTTAGTTTTCTTTATTTCACTGAATGATGCCACTATCCATGTACTTATATAAATCGGAAATTCAAGAGTCAGACTTAACCTGTCTTATCCACCATAGCCAACATGTCACCAAATTCAGTCGATTTCTATATTTACCAATTTATATATTTCACCAATTTCTATTGATTTCATCTTCTTAATATTCCTCATATAAACTCACTTTGTGCTGCAAACAACCCACCCAGGACTACTGCAGTCACTTTTGAACTGGTCTTTTTGCAAAACCACTCTGATTTTTTCCCAGAAAAATTTCTCCTCAGCAAACAAAGAGAGTTTTTTCTATATGCAGATAAGATCATGTTATTCTAAACATAAAATGCCTAAATAAATTCTTATGCTTATGTAAGACTAAATCCTTAACATGGCCTACAAGGCCCTCTACACTGTGGCCCCACTACCCTCCCAGGTGTTTTCAGTTCTTACTCCTCTAACTCCTACTCTTTCTTTGAACTTCTGCTGGGTCCCCATGTCTTCAGGCAAGTCTCTTTTGCCCTCCTTCCAGTTCGTCTCCTAAAGTACCATAGGTTTGGTCTTATAGCTTATATCAGATTTGAAACTGTTCATTTATTCATTTTACTTGGTTATTAACACTTTTCCACAGATCATGAGCTCTATGAAGGTAGAGTCTGTTTTGGTTAGCTTGGGCTGCTAAAATAAGAATACCACAGATTGAGTGGCTTCAAACAACAGACATTTATTTCTCACAGTTCTAAAAGCTGAGGAGTCCAAGATCAAGGTGTGGGTGGATTTGGTGTCTGCTGAAGACTTGCTTCTTGGGTTGTAAATGTCCACTTTCTTGCTATATCCTCAGATGGCCTTTTCTTGGTGTGCCTGCATGGAAAGAGCTCTTATTCCTCTTTCTTATGTAAGGGCACCCATCTCTTCATGAGGGCACCACTCTCATTAACTCATCTAAAACTAATTTTCTCCCAAAGGCCCCGTCTCCTCAGAGATATCACATTGGGAATTAGGGCTTCAACATATGAATTTTGGAAGCATACAAACATTTAGCCGATACAGAGTCTGTTCAAAAGTGCATTTCCAGTAGCTAGCATAGCAACCAGTGGTCATTCAAGGAATTCTCATTAATTAAATATATGTGTATGTATGTATATATATATATATATATATATATGTATATACACACACACACACACACACACATATATATATGTATGGTGGTGATGGCATGGAGCCTGAGCACGTGAACAGGTGTATGAGGCATTGGAGACTATTAGAATGTTCTAATCCTGAAATAACAAGAGCCTGAATTGCCTCTGTGGCAATGAAAAGAATAAATTTAGGTGCACAAAGTATTGTGAGGACAGAGTTGATGAGAGAGGCAAAAGCAGCACAGTGAACCCAATCTTTTGAATCCAAAGGTACCCTCTGAGGTCTGCAAGAGAGTTCATGTGTCCTATACAGCCTCAGAGGGGCCTCCAGTGTGTGGGTGTTCAGGTGGGACTGGGGAGACAGGCACTTCTATGCTGCTTATATTGAAGCTGCTCTTTGATTTGCTGCTGTGGCATCTATTTGCAGAATTTGACTAGTTTTTCATTTTAGATTCATGTTTTTTTGTATTGTTTTAGCTCAGAAATAAATAGCATGCTCTGAGTCATCAATGAGAAAAGAATACTGAACTGTACTTTTTTTTTTTTAATTTTACTATGTTATGTTAGTCACCATACAATACATCATTAGTTTTTGATGTAGTGATCCACGATCCATTGTTTTCGTATAACACCCAGTGCTCCATGCAGTACGTGCCCTCCTTAATACCCATCACCGGGCTAACCCATCCCCCCTCCCCCTCCCCTCTAAAACCCCGTTTGTTTCTCAGGTCCATAGTCTCTCATGGTTCATCTCTCCCTCCAGTTCCCCCCGCCCATTTTTCCCTTCCTTCTCCTAATGTCCTCCATGTTATTCCTTATGTTCCACAAATAAGTGAAACCATATGATAATTGACTTTCTCTGCTTGACTTATTTCACTTAGC
>NW_028026486.1:0-616 GCF_054177405.1 Leptonychotes weddellii
TGTCCACAGAGACCTGGCAAGCCAGAAAGGGCTGGCAAGACATATTCAGGGTACTAATCAAGAAGAACATGCAGCCAAGGATACTTTCTCCAGCAGGCTGTCATTCAGAATGGCTGGAGAGACAAGGAGCTTCCAAGACCGGCAGAAACTGAAAGAATATATGACCACCAAGCGGGCCCTGCAAGAAATATTAAGGACCGTTCTATAAAAGAAGAAAGACGCCAAGACTAATACAGACCAGAAATTTACAGAGACAATCTATAGAAACAAGGTCTTCACAGGCGACATGATGACAATAAAATCCTATCTTTCAGTAATCACTCTCAACATGAATGCCTTAAATGCTCCCGTGAAATGGCACAGGGTTGCAGATTGGATAAAAAGACATGACCCATCCATATGCTGTCTACAAGAGACTCATTTTGAACCTAAAGATACATCCAGACTGAAAGTGAGGGGACAGAGAACCATTTTTCATGCCAACAGACCTCAAAAGAAAGCTGGGGTAACAATTCTCGTATCAGACAAACTAGATTTTAAACTAAAGTCTGTAATTAGAGACACAGAAGGACACTATATCATTCTTAAAGGGTCTATCCAACAAGAAGATCTAACA
>NW_028026487.1:0-616 GCF_054177405.1 Leptonychotes weddellii
ATTTTGCAAACTCATTTAGAACATTCTCCACAGTAAAGGACTTAGAGTGGGTAGTGTGCATCTAACTTGCCCTCAGGTATTGCCCCTCAGATCTCCTTTGCCATCACGCCCACCAGATTCAGAAATACCAGGAGTCATCTCCCAAACTGCCAGCTGAAGCAACACATGCCCAATCAGGGCAACTTAAACAAAAGAAGTTAGGTATGACCACTTTGGACACTGGAATAATAGGAGAAGAGGTAGAATGGTCAAGACACATTTGGTTTGAGAGATCCCCTTAGTTCTACTCTCCATATATCTGGTTAAAAAATCTTTCTGTCGGGGCGCCTGGGTGGCTCAGTTGGTTAAGCGACTGCCTTCGGCTCAGGTCATGATCCTGGAGTCCTTGGATCAAGTCCCGCATCGGGCTGCCTGCTCGGCAGGGAGCCTGCTTCTCCCTCTGACCCTCCCCCCTCTCATGTGCTCTCTCTCTCTCTCTGTCTCAAATAAATAAAATAAAATCTTTGAAAAAAAATATCTTTCTGTCCAAGTCATCTCTTAAAAAAATTTTTTTTTTAAATTTATTTATTTGTCAGAGAGAGAGAGCACAAGCAGGGGAAGCAGCAAGCAGAGGGAG
>NW_028026488.1:0-616 GCF_054177405.1 Leptonychotes weddellii
GAGGAGTAGGAGACCTAAATTTCGTCTGGCCCCAGGAATTCAGCTAGATAGGTATCAAACCATTCTGAACACCTACAAACTCAACAGGAGATCAAAGAAAAGAATAGCAGCAACTCTCTGAACAGAAAAGTGACCACTTTCTGGAAGGTAGGCCATGCGGAGAAGTGAATCCGAGGTGCTATTCGGGAAGATAGATGGCGGGGGAAGGGAGCCTCCATTAGCCGCTAGGGGCAAGTGATAGAGCAGCAGAGCACAAAATCAGAACTTTGAGAAGTCCACTCCGCGGAGGGACATTGCTCCAGTGGCTAAGCAGGGGGTGGAACCCTTGCTGGGACAGTGTGGTCTCAGGACCATCGGGGCCACAGAAAGACTGGGGGTGCCTGAGTGTGGCACAGCTCCCAGGCATCGGAGCAGGGAAGCCGGCTGCAGAGACGGAGCCGAGAAGTAGGCTCTCAGCTCGGGGTTGCCATAAACCGTGATCCACAGCACAGTTGGGCCACTGCTCTTCCAGCAGGGACCCAAAAAGTGGCAGATCCAGGGAGACTCCCCTTCCTCCACTGGGAGGAATCTGCTGGGTTTGGAGACTCCACACGGGGTCGGGTGCCAGAGATAGAAA
>NW_028026489.1:0-616 GCF_054177405.1 Leptonychotes weddellii
TAGTAGGGGACTTTAACACCCCCCTCACTGAAATGGACAGATCATCTAAGCAAAAGATCAACAAAGAAATAAAGGCTTTAAATGGTCCAGATGGACTTCACAGATATATTCAGAACATTCCACCCCAAAAGCAACAGAATGAACATTCTTCTCTAGTGCACATGGAACATTCTCCAGAATAGATCACATCCTGGGTTACAAATCAGGTTTCAACTGGTACCAAAAGATTGGGATTATTCCCTGCATATTTTTGGACCACAATGCTTTGAAACTAGAACTCAATCACAAGAGGAAAGTCAGAAAGAACTCAAATACATGAAGGCTAAAGAG
Organism: Leptonychotes weddellii; assembly: GCF_054177405.1. Classification (NCBI taxonomy): domain Eukaryota; kingdom Metazoa; phylum Chordata; class Mammalia; order Carnivora; family Phocidae; genus Leptonychotes; species Leptonychotes weddellii. The sequence continues at coordinate 331 of NW_028026489.1, forward strand.
CATCCTACTAAAGAATGAATGGGTCAACCAGGAAATTAAAGAAGAATTAAAAAAAATTCATGGAAACAAATGAAAATGAAAACACAACTGTTCAAAATCTTGGGTATGCAGCAAAGGTGGTCCTAAGAGGAAAGTACATAGCAATACAAGCTTTTCTCAAGAAACAAGAAGGGTCTCAAATACACAACCTAACCCTACACCTAAAGGAGCTAGAGAAAGAACAGCAAATAAAGCCTAAACCCAGCAGGAGAAGAGAAATCATAAAGATCAGAGCAGAAATCAATGA
>NW_028026490.1:0-616 GCF_054177405.1 Leptonychotes weddellii
CTGCCCCTCTCTCTCTTTCTTCTTCTTCTGGGATCCCAATTATTCTAATGTTGTTTTGTCTTATGGTATCACTTAACTCTCGAATTCTGCCCTCATGATCCAGTAGTTGTTTATCTCTCTTTTTCTCAGCTTCTTTATTTTCCATCATTTGGTCTTCTATATCAGTAATTCTCTCTTCTGCCTCATTTATCCTAGCAGTTAGAGCCTCCATTTTTGATTGCACCTTCCCATTCACTCTTTAGCACTCGTTCCCTGACCTGGAACTGAACAAGCCCTCAGTCATCAGTGACCTCTATCTCTTCCCAAGATTCATGGTCAAGTCTCTGTTCTTATCTTACTTGATATCTCAGCGGCGTTTGACATAGTGACTAACCCCTCTTTATTGAAACATTTTTTTTCCTCCAGACTTTTAAAACCCCATACTCACCTGGTTTTCTTCTTTCCTCACTGAGAGCTTCTTAGTTTCCTTTTCAGTTTCTGACTTTTTCCTCTGCAAGATTTCTAAATAATGAAGTGTCCAGGACTAGACTCTTGGCTGTCTTTTTTATCTACATCTTCTTCCTAGGAGATTGCATCCAGTCTCATTGGGTCAGATACCTTCTTTAAGCTGATAAAA
>NW_028026491.1:0-616 GCF_054177405.1 Leptonychotes weddellii
AAAAAAAAAAATCTCCTTATATTTGCAAGTATTTAATTGGTTATCTGTGGTTGTTGGCCCATTTTCATTATTTTTGTATGTCTTCCTAGCCTCACTTTCCCTATCATTCTGCAGAGTTACCAGGCATTGGGGAGGCTTGCCAAAACTGCCTGCACCTCAGGCCTTGTATGTCAGGGACAGTATTGCTGGGGGGCCCCTGAGGGCATGGAGATCCACTTTTTGTCATGCTGTCTGTACACGTCAAATGTCCTTCCTAGAACCCTGTGTTGATCTGTCCCAAGTTTCACAGTGTCTGACACTCTCTTCCCTCCATTTTTCACTAATGATTAACTCTCTTATCCTTTTAGTTTCCTTTCATTTGTTTTATAGAAGACAATGAAAAAGAAATGCCTGTATTCTGATATCTTTAACCAAATTAGCATTAATTTTATTTAAATCGTGTTAAAGTACTTAAAAAATATTTTGTAAACAAACATTAGATATGACATACTAGACATACTGTCTAGTTTGGTGAGAAAATACATTTTAATGTAGATTGAAATGTATCTGTTATGGCTTGTAAACACACACACATTTTCTGATCTGATGTTAGAGATTCTATATATTACACATGAAA
>NW_028026492.1:0-616 GCF_054177405.1 Leptonychotes weddellii
TACTGTTGTGGCAGGCACTCTGCTTTATTACATTTATTGTTGCTACTGTGTAAGCTGTCTACTTATTATTACTTTGCCAGAGAGAAAACTCCAGTTTGGAGGGGTTCAGAGGCTCAAAGTATTGGGCACCAGGAGTTTTCAGTTATGACCTATTGTTTTAACATGTTCTGAGCCAGGGAGTGGCAAATGCCCCCTTTTCTATATCTTGTCCTTGTTTTAAGAGTGAACTGAGAGGGCTGACAAAGAGCCCTGAGTAACTGTGGGCCCAAGGCTGATGAGACCCAATTATCTGGCTGTTAAAAGCCTCACTTATTGAGGGGGTGATTTTATAAGCTGTCCCTGGTAAGAGCTGCAGTGTATATTGGTCTCAGCCTCACTTTTTGTAGTGGAGGAAACTGAGACGCAAAGAATAAACTGCTGTCCACACAGCACATCATTTCATTGGTGGCCCTCTGTCTCCACTTTGGGATTTCTGACTAGCATTTACGTCCCTCAAACCTGCGTTAGGTCTCCCAGTTATGGCCATAATTGAGTCGCTGGGCAAACACAGTCCTCTCCTGGGCTGGTGCTTTGGGGGATGCTAAGAAGGCGTCAGATGTGCCCATGAGGATAAAGA
>NW_028026493.1:0-616 GCF_054177405.1 Leptonychotes weddellii
AAAGAAAGAAAGAAAGAAAGAAAGAAAGAAAGAAAGAAAGAAAGAAAGAAAATTTTATATACATTCCAAAGAGCATAAGTTACCTCTGGAGGTATTACCAAATTAAATTTGTTCATATACATAGACTAGAATTGGTCTAAGACAAGAAAACACATAGCCCAGCTCTGTTCATGTATTTGAATGATGAGAAAAATTATGGATAATGGGTTATTTGAGGAATAATTACTGGAAACATTTATATCCTTACTTCCATGAGCAAGTTCAGACTAGACATTGTCTCAGATATACTCACCAATACGGGTCTCCCTCCTCTATCGCTGACTTTTGCAAAGAATAACAATACAATTATCCTAAAAGTTCTTGAGATTCAAGCTTGATTCTAAACTGCCTTTATTCTAGGTTTTAAGCACGACTGAACATATTCTGAGGCTTAAGAGATCTACTTAGGATGGAAAACGAGTAGAGGATAAAGGAGCTATGGAAAAAACGGCATTGGTGACGGTATTTTGGAGAGTCAGTGGATACCATGCCAGCGGGATTGGCGGTGACAAAAGGCCCCTTTTAGCACAGGTATTAGTACCACCGGTAGCAATAGGACAGCATCAGGGTAGACATC
>NW_028026494.1:0-616 GCF_054177405.1 Leptonychotes weddellii
CCCCCCCCCAAAAAAAATCCTTTTGAGAATTTTTATTAGAAATGGATCCATGTGATATTGAACTTATACAAAGAATGACTTATTAAAATATGTTAAATCTTACACGCAAAAACCTTTATTCAGCTCCTGGGTTAACCATTATTCATATGGTTTTCTTCATACACAATCTGTTCTTATGATATGAGGCCTATATTTCCTTATTATTGTATAATTTTATTATAATTATAAATAGGGGGGCACCTGGGTGGCTCAGTCGTTAAGCGTCTGCCTCTGGCTCAGGTCGTGGTCCCAGGGTCCTGGGATCGAGCCCCGCATCGGGCTCCCTGCTCCGCAGGAAGCCTGCTTCTCCCTTTCCCACCCTCCTGCTTGTGTTCTCTCTCTTGCTATGTCTGTCAAATAAATAAATCTTTAAAAAATAAATAAATAAATAAATAGGATTTTTCCTTGTTAAAATAATTGTTTGTTGCAAACATATAAAGAATAGCTACATTTGGTATATTTGTCTATATTGAGCTCCCTTAGCAAAAATTCTTCTTAACTGGGGCACCTGGCTGGCTCAGTCAGTAGAGCGTGAGGCTCTTGATCTTGCGGTTTTAAGTTCGAGCCCCATGTCAGG
>NW_028026495.1:0-616 GCF_054177405.1 Leptonychotes weddellii
AGAAAGACCAGTTAGGAGACCACTCACCACAGTAGTTCAAGAGAGTAACCAGGGCCTGGACCAGACTGGAGATGCACAAGGGAGCAAAAGCCAGAGCTGTTCAAGAAGTTGAAATCAACAGGGTTTTTGTGATCCATTAGATGCCAGAGAATGAGGGTATATTAATTTCCTAGGGCCGCCAAAACAAATGAACAGTAACGGGGTGTCTTACAGCAACAGAATTATTCTCTCACCTGTTGGCAGGACCGCACTCCCTCCAGAGGCTGTCGGGGACAGTCTGTTCTTTCAGTGGCTGTTGGCATTCCTTGACTTGTGGCTTCATTCCAATCTGCCTCCCCAGTGTGTGTTCTCTGCATCTCTCTTTTTTTTTTTTTTTTAAAGATTTTATTTATTTGAGAGAGAGAGAATGAGAGACAGAGAGCACGAGAGGGAGGAGAGTCAGAGGGAGAAGCAGACTCCCTGCCGAGCAGGGAGCCCGATGCGGGACTCGATCCCGGGACTCCAGGATCATGACCTGAGCCGAAGGCAGTCGCCCAACCAACTGAGCCACCCAGGCGCCCCTCTGCATGTCTCTTAAGGACACTTGTCATTGGACTTAGGAGTCACCTGAATAATC
>NW_028026496.1:0-10653 GCF_054177405.1 Leptonychotes weddellii
CTGGGTGGCTCAGTTGGTTAAGCGACTGCCTTCGGCTCAGGTCATGATCCTGGAGTCCCTGGATCGAGTCCCGCATCGGGCTCCCTGCTCGGCAGGGAGCCTGCTTCTCCCTCTGACCCTCCCCTCTCTCATGTGCTCTCTCTCTCTCATTCTCTCTGTCTCAAATAAATAAATAAAATCTTTAAAAAAAAAAAAAAAAGATAGATGAGGATTGTGGCTTGTTTAGTACTGTATTTTAGAAAGATCATGGGTGGCAAGTGAAGCAAGAGAGACTGGAGCCGAAGCTATTGTTCATGTATTTCTAAGTAGAAATCCAAATCAACTCCACCCAGGGGCATGGTTAGGGTCCTGTTCTGGGGTTTCCAGTTACAGCCTTGACAAGACAAATGGCCCTTCCCAGGCAAGGCACTTTGTGTGGATATATTGCATCCTCCCAAAGGAGAAAGCAGCCTCATGTGGAACATTTCTCCCCCTGCAGGCCTAACTTAGTTGGGAGTAAGAGGGCCAGGAAACCTCTCAGAGGATAACAGGTCCAAGGAACAATAGGAGGTAGTTTCTTATTGGGCAACTTGAGGGTCTGAAGTCCCATTTTCTGGGACAGTCTGCCCATTGGTTTCCACCATCATTTCCTTATATTGACGTTTGAAGAAGCCAACCTGTGGGGGAGGAAGGAAAAGAGAATTAGGAAATCCAGTGGAAGAGAGGAAAAGGGATGGCTGGGGGGAGAGGGATCACCATTTCTGGAATGCCTACTATGTACAAGCACTGCCCTAGAATCTTTAGATACACTGGGTCATTTAGTGAACTGGGTGGAATCACCTTCAGCATGAGAAATCAAGGCCCAGCCTTGAACAGACACTGCCTACAGTCACAGACAGAATCATTGTTGGTGTCAACACCTAATCCAGGCCACTGTTTTTATGTTATAATTTGCCGTGAAGGGAAACATGTAGCAAGGAAGATGAGAGTACAAAAGACAGGAAGAAGAAGAGAGTGGAAAAGACTGGGAGAGCAATTAAAGGAGGCCTGAGAATCAGATAGGAAGGCATGGACATGGGGGACAGTTGGGGACCAGTGATGTCATAGGTGAATGGGGATCTCTCACATGCAGTGACTTAGCAAGAATGTGCACCTATATCCAAGGTGAGCTCTTTCTTACATTATAGAAAGAATGGGATCAGGGCGCCTGGGTGGCTCAGTTGGTTAAGCGACTGCCTTTGGCTAAGGCCATGATCCCGGAGTCCTGGGATCGAGTCCCACATCGGGTTCCCAGCTCAGCAGGGAGTCTGCTTCTCCCTCTGACCCTCTCCCCTCTCATGCTGTTTCTCTCTCACTCTCTAATTAATTAATTAATTAATTAATTAATTAAATAAATCTTTAAAAAATAATAATAAAAAAGAAAGAATGGGATCAAATTGCTGGTGATGTCAAGAGCAGAATGGAAACACTCACCTTGTACAGGATGGCTGTGATGAGAGCCAGCAGCAGCAGCCCTCCCACAGAGCTGCCCACAATAATGGGGATGGGGTTGTAGACCTCATACTTCTCCAGCACCGTCTCCACCTGGAGTGGAGGTGACCTCATCAGAAAGAACCAGAACTCTTGCTACCCCAGATTCTTCCTAGGTTCACCAATTTTAACTCCCTCCCCTCCTTCCCTTTCTCCAAAGGGTGAGACATAGAAACACTCATGGGCTTAGGGATAACTCTTCTGCTGATGGACCTTCATCCTCCCTCCCTCCAGACTTCTGAGCCTCCCACACAACACTGGAGATTTAGGATTAGGAGCCCTCTTATGAGGTTGGCCACTCCTACCACACAGTCACTACCTGAGCTCTCAAGAATGCCTCCTGTCCTGGAAGCTGGGAATACACGGATCTGTTGAATGTGATTTCAGCCACAGTCGTTACCAATACCTTCTTCTGCAATGTCTGCAAGACAGAGGGGCAGAGCTGGGGATTAGCTCTGGGAAGGCTCAGAGTTCAAGTAAAGTCCTGGTTTGAGGGTGGCCACAGACACATCTGTTACCACCTGAATTCAAGGGAGAGACACTGCTGTTGGGCCCACACACCTGGCTGACCCAACCAAAACTGAGGTTGCCCTTCAGAATGAAGTCAAGTTCCTCCTGAATGCCAAAGGAGGGGAGGTCACAGCAGAACCTCAGACAGTCAGCAATGGAGCAGTCCTAGGAACAGAGAAGTAACATTAGGCCATAGAAAGGTGGTTTTAAAGGCAGAAGACAGTATTAAACTGACTGATATGAGAGGAGCAGCCACATTTGAATTCAAAAGGGCTATTCGGCAGACAGCCATCTGAGTGTAATACTGATTCTTGAATTAAATTCCTCTCATGTGTGGCTTAAAGTGGAAATGTCCCAGAGCCCTCCTTACCAGCACAGAATTTTTCTGAATGTGGGTCAGGAAGTCAGACTCTCTGTGCACTATTCTCTCTGAAGAACACTGAATGGAGGGATTCTAGGAAAAGACACAGCAAGCATCTCAGTGGGGCCATCAAGGATTCATGAGGGACAGAGAGAATCCAGGTAAAGGGCATGAGCTGTACACAGTCCTGGAATACCTGGGGGTGGAAGACCTCTAATTCTCTCCACACAGGTACCCCATTCAGCTCCATAGGCACAGATAAGATGATGCTGATAGGCAGGTCCCTCTGTCCCAGGTTGTTCACCTGCACAGAGGGCAGTGAGGGCAAAGACCATGCCAAAACCCACATCCCTCCCTAATTGCTGGCTCCCAGCCCCCTGCCACAGCCCCTGCTCTTGAGTCAGCATCACCTACCTGGTATCTATGCTGAGCCTGGCTGCTTTCCTCCTGGTCTGAGGCTGAGAAGTTGAGGTACTTGGTGGACTGTTCATGGCTGGTGAGAGAAGAGGCATGGATGGATTTGAAGTTCCATGGGGGCCTCCTAAAGAGGTTCTGGCTAGCAGCATGACAGGATAGGTAGTCAGTGGGGCCTTGGGGTAGCCCGCAATGAAGTCTATGGTTGATGTTGGATAATGGGAGTATTTATGGAGCAGGGCTGGGCTTCAAGCTGGGTGTAAGGTTCTTGCAGAAGCTCCCAACAGAGGAAACTGCCCAGGGGACTGGACAGAGACTACAGTGAAAGGGACCCAGAGCTATGCCATTGACTCATTGGAGGCAGGGGCCGGGCCATCCGCTTTCATGGGCACAGAGGATACTGGATATGCATGTGAGACACAGAAGAGCTTTAGAGAGACTTGGGCTGATGCTGTTGACAAATGTGCACTGAACACTACCCCTGTCTGGCCTCCCACAGGCCTTCTCTCCTGTCCTGTTCCCTTGGCTTTTCTGGCACTGGGGCCTAGAGGTGAGGGAAGGTCTAACAGTAGACTGTTGACTGGATCTCAGTGTAACAATTCCTCCTGAGACCTTCTCAGACCCACGTGTGGAGACCCAGTGGCCAGCTTGGCCACTTGAACAGGTGGGTGGTCTCACCTCTGCCCCTTCCTGCTCCACTGCCTAAGTACCTGTCCTTTGCCTGTACAGTCCAAATTCTAGACCACTTTTACTCTGAACTCTCATCCCTCCTCTGTGAGGAACTCCCCCAAAATGCCCCAGACTCATCCTATGGGCCTCTCAGAATGTCCCCACCCACAGAGTCAAATCAGCAGAGCACAGCTTAACTGTAGAGCCACATACATCTAGATGTAGTGTGCCCTGCTTATGGGTCCCCAGTGCACATTCTAGCAAGCAAGCTCAGAGCATGCACCTGGCTGGGCTGCTGAGAGCTCCTGGTGTGGAGGTATGAATTAGAGTGTGAGACTGGGAAGGGAGAGGATGTCCAATGAGTCACAAGGGCAGAACTAGTACAGGGGAATGTACCCAGACTAAGCCACATGGACTTGTTGTACATCATGAGTGTACACATTGCACAAGGGCAGGTTGTTATGTCTGGTTTTGATTATACATAATAATGTCAAATGAATTTATAGAAAGCAACTATAGCCCTGTGCTTAGAACATAGCAAATGCTAGGAAAGTATTTACTGAAAGAGGGTATATGCTCAAATATATGACTTGACTCCTGAATTTTAAACACCTCATCTATTATCCCTCCTGGAATGGCATTTTAAGGTCTTTTTCTTTTATCTAGCTTCTCCCTGATACTTGGCCTCTGCAGCAAGCAGCTCATTTCTACCTATACCTCCCAAAGGGGACTGGGAAAGGAAGAATAGCAGTTCTAAAAGCCCTATAGGGTGAAAATCTGTTTCTTGCAATGAGGAATTGTCTCACCCAAATGCCAAGGGCTCCTTTGAGAATCACTGGCTAAGCTCAATGCTATGGACTCTTCAACATTCAGCTGAAGCCTCCCCTGAAAGGAGTCTCTAGCTGCTCTTGGAAACTCATAATAGCCTCAGGGTACAGAACCACAGAGAGGTCCTTGATGAGATTCTGCCTTGGATCAGGGTAACCTCACTCCCCAACAAAGTTGTAAGAACCTCAAGACAGGAAAATGTCTCATATTTCTCAGGAAACCCAGGACAATCTTGGTGCTTTTAAGAAAGACTTCTAAGAACCATAACCTCAGGGCACCCAAGTTGCTCAGTCGATTAAGTGTCTACCTTCGGCTTGGGTCCTCGGATCGAGCCCCGCATTGGGCTCTCTGCTCAGTGGGGAGCTTGCTTCTCCCTCTCCCTCTGCCTACACTCTGCCTACTTGGGCTCTCTCTCCATGTGTCAAATGAATAAATAAAATATTTTTTAAAAAAGAACCATAATCTCTATTAAATGTATGATGTAATGATGGTATCACAATTATTATTATAGCTAGCCCACAATAAACACTCCATACTTGATTAGTAAGTGTTAGCAGTATCATCTACCAATAGAAAGGGTAGTGATAAAACCTGAATGTCCCAGGTGTTCAACTGCTGCAGGGACTGAAAACCTTGCCTAGACCGATCAGAATGATGGAGAGGTCATGGTATGGTACCTGCTGATCACGGTGTAGATGGCATACTTCACCATGAGCTCCATCTGAAAGGTGCTCTTGCTGGTCCTGGGAGTGTTATTTTCACTGGAGAAAGAGGAGGAGCCTAGTTGGCAAGGACCCCAGAGGAGGAGGCTAGGGGGCAAGGAGGTCTAAATACCCCCAGCTCACCTGCTCACATTAGCTGTCAGAAGCAGCCGGTCTCCCAGCATGGCCTTGGGGGAGACATCAAAGGTGACCAAGAAGGTGACCTGAGGAAGAGGCAGTAATGAAGGAGGTCACCAAGAAGTGAGGTAGGGTGGGGGGAAGGGAGCTGGGGGTGGACAGAAGAAAGGCTGACCTGGGCACCCTCAGGGAGGATGAAGTGGTTGATGCTGCAGCGGGTGCTCTGAATACCCTGGCCCTGGGCTGGGGTGCCATCACAGGTCAGGTGTGGGGAGTGTGGCTGCAGCTGGCTCTAGGCAAGGGCAGATGAAAAAAAGGCAGGTGAGCATTTGTTCACGTTCCGAAGAGACTCCATGAAGTAGTGACAGTTTCCTGGTATCTACCTTAAGATTATGTTTTTTAGGGCGCCTGGGTGGCTTAGTTGGTTAAGCGACTGCCTTCGGCTCAGGTCATGATCCTGGAGTCCCGGGATCGAGTCCCGCATCGGGCTCCCTGCTTGGCGGGGAGTCTGCTTCTCCCTCTGACCCTCCCCCCTTTCATGCTCTCTCTCTCTCTCAGTCTCTCTCTCAAATAAATAAATAAAATCTTTAAAAAAAAAAAAAAAAAGATTATGTTTTTTAAAAAATCCTCAGACCTAAAAAAATAAAATAAAAATCCTTAGACACTATCTGGTAAAACTTCATCCTAGTAGAAATGCCAGATTTATTAGAGTTTACCCCTTTTTTATTTACTGTTCTTTAAAAAAAAAAAAAGCATTTTATTATGGAAATTTTGAAACATACTCAAAAGTAGAGAGAGACTAGGTAAGTCAACACCCCCCCATGTTCCCATCACTCAATTTAAATTACCAACACTTTTCTACTCTTGTTTTATTCAGCTCTTTGCCACTTTTTTTCTGAAAAATTTAAAGCACGTTCTGAATATCACAGCATTTTGTCCAGAAATACCTCAACGTATGCCACCAACAGATAAGGGTATTTTTGTGCATTTCTTTTTTTTTTTAATTTTTTATTTAAATCCAATTTAGTTAGCATATACTGTATTATTAGTTTCAGGGGTAGAATTAGGTCATTCATCAGTTGCATATAACTAACCCAGTGCTCATTACATCAAGTGCCCTCCTTAATGCCAATCACCCAGTTACCCCAACCTCCCCTCTAGCAACCTGTTTGTTTCCTATAGTTAAGAGCCTCTCATGGGAGGGAGACAAACCATAAGAGACTCTTAATCTCAGGAAACAAACTGAGGGTTGCTGGAGTGGAGCGGGTGGGAGGGATGGGGTGGCTAGGTGGTGGACATTGGGGATGGTATGTGCTATGATAAGCACTGTGAATTGTTTAAAACTGTTGAATCACAGACCCATACCTCTGAAACAAATAATCCATTATATGTTAATTTTAAAAAATAAAAATAATAATTATAATTGGGAAAAAAGCAGCCTTTCATGATTTGCTTCGCTCTCTGTTTTCATCTTATTTTATTTTTCCTTTCCTTCCCCCATGTTCATTGGTTTTATTTCTTAAATTCCACATATAAGTGAAATCATATGGTATTTGCCTTTCTCTGACTTATTTTGCTTAGCTTAATACCCTCTAGTTCCATCCACATCATTGCATATGGCAAGATTTCATTCTTTTTGATGGCTGTGTTATATTCCATTATAAATATACCACATCTCCTTTATCCATTCATCTGTCATTGGACATCTGGGCTCTTTCTATATTTTGGCTATTATGGACATTGCTGCTATAAACATTTGGGTGCAGGTGCCCCTTCAGATCACTAGGTTTGTATCCTTTGGATAAATACCTAGCAGTGAAATTGATGGGTCAACTTCTTGAGGAACCTCCATACTGTTTTCCAGAGTAGCTATACCAGTTTGCATTTCCACCAACAGCGAAAGAAGGTTCCCCTTCCTCCACATCCTCACCAACATCAGTTGTTTCCTGACTTGTTAATTTTAGTCAGTGTGCCTGGTGTGAAGTGGTATCTCATTGTGGTTTTGATTTGTATTTCCCTGATCCAAGTGACGTGGAGCATTTTTTCATGTGTCTGTTGGCCATTTGTATGTCTTCTTTGGAGAAATGTCTCTTCATGTCTTCTGCCCATTTCTTGACTGGATTTTTTGTTTCTTGGGTGTTGAGTTTGATAAGTTCTTTATAGATTTTGGATACTAGCCCTTTATCTGATAAGTCATTAATGAAAATCTTCTCCCATTCCATAGGTTGCCTTTTAGTTTTGTTGACACGTGTATTTTTTTTTAAACATACATATTTAACTTTATTACATCATTTTAAGGGGTGCATGGGTGGCTCAGCTGGTTAAGCATTTAACTCTTGTTTTCCACTCAGGTTATGAACTCAGGGTGCTGGGATTGAGCCCCAAGCTGGGTTCCACATTCAGTGGGGAGCCTGTTTGAGGATTTCTCCCTCTGCCCCTGCCCCCACTCATGTTTGCTCTCTCACTCTAAAATAAATAAATAAATTTTAAAAAATAAGTAAAATCTATGAAATAATATTTAAAAAGGCTTGATTTTGTAGGTATTAAGGAGGGCATGTACTGCATGGAGCACTGAGTGTTATACGAAAACAATGAATCATGGATCACTACATCAAAAACTAATGATGTATTTATGGTGACTAACATAAAATAATAAAAAATAAATAAATAAAAATAAAAAATAAAAAGGCTTGATTTTATAAAACATAAAAAAAAATTTTAAGAGTTCTGTATCACAGGAATTTAAATAGTGGCAATATACATAGCACTGTAGGTTCAAGTTATATAAATTAAAATCAAATAATTGGAACGTTTTCCATATGGAAAATATACAAATGAAATAAATTGCAAAAGGACCTAATAGGAACAATATTTCATTACTTATAGATTATCATTAGGTAATTTCAGCATCTAAACAAGGACTCTGAATATTCAGACTTCTTTTGCTGCATTTTATATTTGAATATCTCCCTACCTATATTCCAAGTCAAGGTACTTGACTAAAATGTCTGATTTAAGGGTGTGAAAAAGATGGTGGAGGAGTAGGGTACCCTATTTCAACCGGTCCCCTGAGTTGAGCTGGATATCTATGAACACCCACGAAATCAGCCTGAGATGTAATAAGATATATCTGGATCTCTACAAACAGAATATTGCAGGCAGTTGGTTTCGAGGTATGAAGCAGGGAGCCGTGATTCCACAGGCAGATATCAGAAGATAAACAGAAGGGGGAGGGAGCTATGGGGATCCTAAAACCACCAGTGAGCAATAGCCTCCTGCACTAGGGACAGGGCACAGACTCACAGAGGGGTAGCAGCTGGGAAAGGAATTTATGGCAGTCCCCCGGACTGAAACACAGCAGTGGGGCCACACATGCAAACTGGGGGTGGCTGGCGGTTTTAGAAGCACAAAGGGCAGAAACGTGCCCCTGTGCCCCAACCTGGAGGCAAGGACTGCGAGCCCTGCTGAGGGGCATAACCCAGGATGCTGCAGTTTATAGCAGCACAGACAGAAATGAAGACAGTGTGGCCTGGAGAGCTCACTGAAGAACAGATTGCGATCTCTCTGTTCTGAGGCAGAGGGTTGGACACGGTCTCTTCTGCTCTGACTCTCAGAAGAGAGGCAGAAAGCCACCAGGGAAAGCCACCAGAGAACAAAAGCTCCAAAAAATGGTTCTCACTGAGCCCATTCCTCCCCCCAAAAGGGGGCAGGGCAACTCTGCCCAAACAGGATTGCCTGAGTAACGGCATGGCAGACCCCACCTTCAGAAGACAGACTGTGAGAACAAGAGGCCGACATCCCTAAGGTCCCTATAAAACAGGTACATCTTGCATCAGTTGTGTTCAATAATTTAGACTCTATACATTCCCTCAACCACCCCTTAACAGAATGACTAGGAGGAGGAAAGACTCAGAGACTGTGACTTCTGCCACAGATTTACAAATGAATACAGATATAACCAAAATGTTGGAAATGGACTTTAGGGTAACAATTATGAAGATGATACCTAGAATGGAGAAATCAATTAATGGCAACATAGAGTCTCTAAGGGCAGAAATGAAAGCTTAACTGGCAGAACTTAAATGCTATCAATAAGATCCAATCTAATCTAGATAATCTAACAGCTAGGGTAAGGGAGGCAGAAGAACGAATTAGTGATCTAGAAGACCAATTGATAGAAAAGAAGGAAAAAGACAAGGCCAGGGAGAAACAACTCAAAATCCATGAAAACAGAATAAGAGAAATAAGTGACATCATGAAACGTTCCAATGTCAGAATTATTGGGATCCCTGAGGGGGTGGAGAGAGACAGAGGACTAAAAGATATATTTGAGCAAATCATAGCTGAAAACGTCCTTAATGTGGGGAATGAAACAAGCATTCGTGTCCGAGAGGCAGAGAGGACCCTTCCCAAGATCAAGGAAAACAGGCCAATGCCAGGGATGTAATAGTAAAACTCACAAATCCTAGAACCAAGGAAACCATCTTAAGGGCAGTTATGGGGAAGAGATTCCTTACATACAGAGGGAAGAACATCAGAATAACGTCAGACCTATCCACAGAGAACTGGCAAGCCAGAAAGGGCTGGAAAGATATATTCAGGGTATGAAACGAGAAGAACATACAGCCAAGAATACTTTGTTCGGCAAGACTGTCATTTAGAATGGATGGAGAGATGCAGAGCTTCCAAGACCAACAGAAACTGAAAGAATATGTGACCACTAAGCTGGCCCTGCAAGAAATATTAAGGGGGAGTCTATAAAAGGAGAAAGACCCCAAGAGTGATATACAACAGAAATTTACAGGGACAATCTAAAAAAATAACGTCTTCACAGGCAACATGATGACAATAAATTCAAAGCTTTCAATGATCACTCTCAACGTGAATGGCCTAAATGCACAGGGTTGCAGATTGGATAAAAAGACAGAACCCATCCATATGCTGTCTACAAGAAACTCATTTTGAACCTAAAGATACACCCAGACTGAAAGTGAAGGGATGGAGATCCATCTTCCATGCCAGCTGACCTCAAAAGAAAGCTGGGGTAGCAATTCTTATATCAGACAAATTAGATGTTAAGCTAAAGACTGTACTTAGAGACACAGAAGGACACTATATCATTCTTAAAGGGTCTATCCAACAAGAAGATCTAACAATTATAAATATCTATGCCCCCAACATGGGAGCAGCCATCTACATAAGCCAACTGTTAACCAAAATAAAGAGTCATATTGATAACAATACATCAACTGTAGGAGACCTCAATACTCCACTCTCAGCAATGGACAGATCATCTAAGCAGAAAATCAACAAGGAAACAAGAGCTTTGAGTGATACATTGGACCAGATGGACCTCATAGATATATACAGAACATTCCACCCTAAAACAACAGAATACTCATTCTTCTAGAGCACACATGTAACGTTCTCCAGAATAGACCACATACTGGGTCACAAATCAGGTCTCAACTGATACCAAAAGACTGATTATTCCCTGCATATTCTCAGACCACAATGCTTTAA
>NW_028026497.1:0-616 GCF_054177405.1 Leptonychotes weddellii
ATGTTTGTGTGTGTGTGTGCATCCACACTATGTTCTTATACATCATTCACTGATAATGCACTGAAGCCAGAAACCAGCCCTTTCACTCATACAAGGTAAACTTCATCCACAAAATCCATATTCAGTATGATAACGAAGCAATACTTTCAATAGAAATGTGAATAGGTGAAGAATTGTTAAATCAAGCCTAAAAACCATCCGGGAATGCAAGGGTGAAGGACTTCAGTCATGAATCACATGCTTTTAATGTCTAGTATTTTATTTTATTTTATTTATTTATTTTTTCTTTCTCAAGTCATATATTTTTTTATTCTTCTTATGTTAATCCCCATACATTACATCATTAGTTTTAGATGTAGTGTTCCATGATTCATTGTTTGTGCATAACACCCAGTGCTCCATGCAGAATGTGCCCTCCTCAAATACCCACCACCAGGCTAACCCATCCTCCCACCCCCCTCCCCTCTAGAACCCTCAGTTTGTTTTTCAGAGTCCATCGTCTCTCATGGTTCATCTACCCCTCTGATTTCCCCCGCTTCATTCTTCCCCTCCCGCTGCCTTCTTCTTCTTCTTCTTTTTCTTTTTTTTCTTAACATATATTGCATTATTTGTTTCA
>NW_028026498.1:0-616 GCF_054177405.1 Leptonychotes weddellii
GGCTGGGGACGCACCTGCTACAGGCTTCCCAGGCCCTCGGGCCCACAGGAGGTGTCTCCTTTCTGGCCCTGGCCCTGCCCACGGCCACTGCTGTCCGTCACCCAGAGGCTGCAGGGCCCAGAGCCTCGCAATGCTCGGCAAGGAGGGCCGGCCGCTTTTGGGGAGAGGGCCGGATGCGCGGCCAGGAGCCTAGCACAGCAGACTGTCACCAGAGGGGTGGGGAGGGCACCCCAGCCTTGCCTCCTGGCCTTTGCCCCCAGTGCTCCCTCCGCCAGGCGCACTGCCCCCACACCTTCCCCAGCTAACCCTGCTTGCAGGGCACTGGGCACTGAGTGCAAGGCCCAGGGAAGGGCCACACTTGCGCACGCATCTTGTGCTGGACTGAGGGTCTGCGGCATTTGTGGTGGGTGGAATAGCGACCCCCCAAAATATGTCCACCTGAAACCTCAGAACGTGACCTGACTTGGAATAAGGGTCTTTGCAGATGTAACTAAGGTAAAGATCTCGAGATGAGATCCTCCTGGATCAGGGTGGGTCCCAAATCCAACGACAGGTGTCCTTTGAGGAGGAGAGGCCCCGTGTCCGGGAGGGAAGGCCACGTGCCGGAGGAGCAGGG
>NW_028026499.1:0-616 GCF_054177405.1 Leptonychotes weddellii
AAAGACTGTAGTTAGAGACACAGAAGGACACTATATCATTCTTAAAGGGTCTATCCAACAAGAAGATCTAACACTTGTAAATATCTACGCCCCCAACATGGGAGCAGCCATCTACCTAAGCCAACTGTTAGCCAAAATAAAGAGTCATATTGATAACAATACGTTAATTGTAGGAGACCTCAATGCTCCATTCTCAGCAACGGACAGATCATCTAAGCAGAAAATCAACAAGGAAACAAGAGCTATGAATGACACACTGGACCAGATGGACCTCATAGATTTATACAGAACATTCCACCTTAAAACAACAGAATACTCATTCTTCTCAAGCGCACATGGAACTTTCTCCAGAATAGACCACATACTGGGTCACAAATCAGGTCTCAACTGGTATCAAAAGATTGAGATTATCCCCTGCATATTCTCAGACCATAATGCTTTAAAACTGGAACTCATTCACAAGAAAAAAATTGGCAGAAATTTAAACACTTGGAAGCTAAAGACCACTCTGCTCAAGAATGTTTGGGTCAACCAGGAAATGAAAGAAGAACTTAAACAATTCATGGAAATCAATGAGAACAAAAACACATTGGTCCAAAACCTATGGGATACTGCA
>NW_028026500.1:0-616 GCF_054177405.1 Leptonychotes weddellii
GTTTTTTTTTTTAACCTGACAATTTCACACTGTCTTAATGAAAAGACTTCTAAACTGTACAAGACAGCTTTCTTGACTTTTCAAATTTTATTTTTCTGGTTATAAATGTAATTGTTCACTGAAACAAAGATTAGAAAGTACAGAAAAATTTAAAGGAGCCCACATGGACTGGTCTGCAATCCGTTGGATTAAGGGGATGTTGCCACTTTTTGATCAAGTCTCAGTCTTGCTCCTTTTGTTTTCCTGTTAAAGGAGTTTCTTGGTGGCAGTATTTCTGTTAGAGAAAATTAAGTCATTTAAAGGGGAGCCTCAGATTGTAAAAATGCCAGTACGTAATGTGCTTCATTTGCCTTATGAAAAATAAAAAAAAAAATCTCAACAGAGAATGACATAAAGTTTGGTGACGTACAGCTCGGATGCAGCAAACATGTGTTATTTAGTTGAGGAAGTTGAATTTGTGACTCATCTACCCACTAGGTAAGCAGGGTGAGGTCGGTGAGTGGTAGGATGTAAGAGCAGGTGGTGTATTTTCAGAAAGGGATTCACATATATTCGAGAAACACTTCGCTCTCCTCCTCCGTTGCTTCCTACCCCAGATGCAGAGTTTGTTCCAGCA
>NW_028026501.1:0-616 GCF_054177405.1 Leptonychotes weddellii
AGGGTATGTGCTCTGGTAAGTGCTGTGAATTGTGCAAGACTGTTGAATCTCAGATCTGTACCTCTGAAACAAATAATGCAATATATGTTAAGGAAAAAAAAAAGAAGAAGAAGAATGCAGCAGGAGGGGAAGAATGAAGGGGGGGAAATCGGAGGGGTAGACGAACCATGAGAGACGATGGACTCTGAAAAACAAACTGAGGATTCTAGAGGGGAGGGGGGTGGGAGGATGGGTTAGCCTGGTGATGGGTATTGAGGAGGGCACATTCTGCATGGAGCACTGGGTGTTATGCGCAAACAATGAATCATGGAACACTACATCTAAAACTAACGATGTAATATATGGGGATTAACATAACAATAAAAAAATTAAAAAAAAAAAAAAGGAAGGGTATGAACTCAAAACTATGTCAAACATGGTAAGGGAACCATTAGTAGATGAGAGATTTCAAAAAGTCTCTGAAAAACAGAGAGGATGGAAACTGATTAGTGATGAATGAAGAGTCTGCACGCACCGCTGAACTCTTGAGTTTCCATACTTGCAAAAGCAGGTGTGATGGAAAATGTCGAATGAGATTTGAGGTGGAAAACAGGCAGATTAATGAGAGGCTTGTGAA
>NW_028026502.1:0-616 GCF_054177405.1 Leptonychotes weddellii
TGGATTCGGGATTCTTAATTAAGCCATCTTAGAATGACTACCCTTGACCATTTACTCATATCTAAAGTCCTGGGATTTCAGGTGAAGAGGTAGAGTAGGTGGTAGAAAATGTGGGGGTGTAACTGGCATACCTCAGTATCTGTTCTCACTGGTATCCAGTGAAACTCAATCCAAAGTACATGCTGAGTTGTTAAATGTTAACATTTAATGTTAAAGCTGACCAAGCTTACATGCTAAGGCATGAGCCCAGAAATTATTACATAGTACTTCTAGGTCAAAGGGGCTTGAGATAGACTCTCAGAATTTCTCCATACCACGGCAGTGCTCAGAATCAGTAGGTCTGCTCTTCTGTACTTCAGAGGTAGCGTGGGAGTAGTACAGGGCCTTGGACAGTCCTGCCCTATTTCCTTACACATGAGAGGAATGGAAGCATAAAACAGAAAAAGGAATGGATCCCAAGATGGCTTAAGATCCAAACTAGGGACAACTCAGCATGTACTTTGGATTGAGTTTCACTGGATACCAGTGAGAACAGATACTGAGGTATGCCAGTTACACCCCCACATTTTCTACCACCTACTCTACCTCTTCACCTGAAATCCCAGGACTTTAGATA
>NW_028026503.1:0-616 GCF_054177405.1 Leptonychotes weddellii
CTGGATTTCGTCTCCTCTCAGGAATTCAGCTGGATAGGGATCAAACCATTCTGAACACCTACAAACTCAACAGGAGATCGAAGAAAAGAAGAGCAACAACTCTCTCATCAGAAAAGCGACCACTTTCTGGAAGGTAGGACGTGCGGAGAAGTGAATCCGAGGCGATATTCGGGAGGATAGGCGGCGGGGGAGGGGCCTCCGTCGGCCGCTTCTGGCAAGTGATAGAGCCGCGGAGCACAAAATCGGAACTTTTTTTTTTTTTTTAAAGATTTTATTCATTTATTTGACAGAGATAGAGAGAGAGCACAAGCAGGCAGAGTGGCAGGCAGAGGGAGAGGGAGAAGCAGGCTCTCCACTGAGCAGGGAGCCCGACGCGGGGCTCGATCCCAGGACGCCGGGATCACGACCTGAGCCGAAGGCAGCGCTCAACCGACTGAGCCACCCAGGTGCCCCACAAAATCGGAACTTTTAAAAGTCTGCTCAGCCGAGGGACATCACTCTGGTGGCTAAGCGGGGGGTGGAACCCTCCGGGACAGTGTGGTCTCAGGACCCTCAGGGTCACAGAAAGACCGGGGGTGCCTGAGTGTGGCAGAGCTCCCAGGTAACGGAGCAGGGA
>NW_028026504.1:0-616 GCF_054177405.1 Leptonychotes weddellii
GGCTACCCCAGCCAGCCTGACCACAGCGAGAAGCTCACCATGTGGAAGCTCGCCGACGTGGAGCGGTGCACGGGTGCGTGCGGGGAGCGGGGGGCGCCCTCCTTCCCCGTGCGGGTCACGGGCCTGCTCCGGTCACACACAGCAGTGCACACGTGGCCACCCGTGTCAACACGTGGGAATGCTCGGAATGAACCCCCCCCTTCCTCCCATCTAGCTCTTGATCCCACTGTTTTACAACTACATTATTGAATAGTCGTCTCACACCCCTCGCTTTTAGATGGATCAATTCCCATTACTTTCTCTTAGGCTGTAACGGATGAGAATTTAGCTTATCATAGTGCCCGCCCATCTCCCACCCTGATTTCCTGCTACAGGGCTCTCACTGCTTCTAATCTCACCATTAGCGACCTTCAAAGCCTTCAGTGACGTAGTTCCCGTCAGCTCCTCCTCCTCTGGACGCTGCCCCTGCCCCTCAGCTTTTCCCCTTTATTAACACAACTAACAGTGTCAGTGGAATGAATCAGAAGCGTGCCGTCAGTGCTGATCAGGTGAAAGGGACTTGGGTTCAGGTGAGGGACTGAGGCTTTTGGACACTGGCAGGAATGGCGTGGACTCC
>NW_028026505.1:0-616 GCF_054177405.1 Leptonychotes weddellii
TAAAAACTCAGGATAAATTAAAACAATAATGAAAAAAGAATATAGAATAACAGTGAATAAACTCACATACCTCAAGATGATGAAAGGGAAAAAATATTAATAAGATGTCTTATGTTGGGGAACTGAATAAATAACAGTATGAAAAATCTTCATAATATTTAAACATTTCTCTTGAGATTTCATGTAGATCCATATATTAATTAGAAGTGTGCTGTTTAATCTCCACATATTTTTTGCTTTGTTTTTGTGTTTGTTTAATTTTTATCATTTCTCCTATTTGGTGTCCTCTGAGCTTCTTGGATCTATGGTTTGGTGTTTGACATTAATTTGGGGAAATTCTCAGCTGTTAATGTTTCAAATATTTTTTTCTGTTTCTTCTTCCTTCTCCTTTTGTAGTCTCATTATGCATGTGTTACAATTTTTAACATTGTCCCACAGTTCTTGGATATTCTGTTCTCTTTTATAGTCTTTCTTTTTATTGCTTTTCAGTTTTGGATGTTCTGTTGAGAAATCCTCAAGCTTAGAGATTCTTTCCTCAGCCAATCTAGTAATAAGCCCATCAAAGGAATTCTTCATTTCACTTACATGTTTTGATCTCTAGCTTTTTGTTGTTGTT
>NW_028026506.1:0-616 GCF_054177405.1 Leptonychotes weddellii
GCTCCATTGACTGAGCAGGCCAGGCGCCCCACCATCTTGAAATGTTTAATAATTTTATCTTTGAACTTGTGTTTTGTAAATAAAGTCTAAAGGGACAATGGAGCATAGAAGTAAACAGAGAAGATATGCACAATATGTGTGTCCACTGTTCCTTTCCTCTCTATTCTCATTAGTATTCTCAGGGCCTCATGAGTACAGCATTCCAGTGGACTCACAATGCGTGAGATTCAGCGAGTCTGAAGTGAGTATAAGGTCAGTGTGTTATGTCTGTCAGTGAGTAAACAGAGGCACTGACAAGCCCGAGAGAACATGCTTGTCATTCAAATCAGAACTTGCTTCAAACGCAGAGAGAACCAGGGGCATTCTAAGAAACATTAGCATCCAAGGAACAGTATATTCTTTGTCGCCTGTGTCACTTCCTGTATTGGCCAACTACTTATACTAAAATGAAGACACAGGAGGAAAGGGAAAGACAGGACACCAAAGATTTAATTTCCCTTTTTGTCCTTTCTTACTTATCAGAGAAAGCTAGAGAGGGTTGATAGATGTGCACATATCCAAGAAGCGAAATTAAAAAGTTGAGTTAGTTTTGTGTAGTTTTCACTATCCTGGTATA
>NW_028026507.1:0-10651 GCF_054177405.1 Leptonychotes weddellii
ATCTCTGCCAATAGTTTTCCGGTGGGACAACTCAACCCGGTGTAGTTTCTGATTCACGAAGGAGTGAACTCAGGTGGACGGGTTTCGGGTCCACCGTGGGTCCCCCTGCAAGCTCAGAGGGCTAGGGGGTGCCCGGAAAGAGATCATTTTAGGGCCCCAGCTATCTTCCTCCCTCTAAGCCTTATGGGTTCTAACCGCCCTAGGACACACCTGCACAACGTTCTAGTACTGTCAGAATCACAAAGAAATGGAAAAACAAACAAACAAGAACAAAAAACCTCAGCCCTTAAATTTTAAGAGAACAAAGGGAACGCAAATGATGAGGGAAGAGCCAGCTAGCTGAGGACAAAGCACAGACTGACACCCCGCAAACCCCTCCCCCCGCTACTCCTGGGTGGGATCTGTGTGACATTCCTCCAGGAAGCTATGAGCCGTCTTTTTTTTTTTTTAAAGATTTTATTTATTTATTTGAGACAGAGAGAATGAGAGAGACAGAGAGCACATGAGAGGGGAAAGGTCAGAGGGAGAAGCAGACTCCCCGCTGAGCAGGGAGCCCGATGCGGGACTCGATCCCGGGACTCCAGGATCATGACCTGAGCCGAAGGCAGTCGCTTAACCAATTGAGCCACCCAGGCGCCCGCTATGAGCCGTCTTAATGTGAATGCCTTGCAAGAGGGAAAACCAACCTTAACTTGACAACAGCTAGGCCTCCAGTATCCTGAAGGTCTTATTTAGCATATGAAAATTCTCTTAAAAACCTACCTTTTTTGGGGTGCCTGGGTGCCTCCGTAGGTTAAGCGTTTGCCTGGGGCCCCAGTTCTGATCCAGAATTATGGGATCCAGCCCAGCCTCAGGCGCCCTGCTCAACGGGAGTCTGCCTCTCCCTCTCTCTCTCTCTCAGGTCCTCACGCCGTATCTTTAGTGCTCTCTCTCTCAAATAAATAAATAAAATCTTAAAAAAACAAAATCCCAAACCTCCCTGTTCCTAACCTCCCCCAACTGCCAAGTATATAATCAGTCACCCCTCACATCCCTGGGGCAGATCTTTCTGCCCATGGGTCCTGTCCCCGTGCTTTAATAAAACCATTTTGCACCGATGAGGTTTCAAATACTCTTTCTTGGTGGTTGGCTCCAGACGTCACCCCACCAAACCTCACCTACATTCCCAAACTGCATCATATGGCACCCGAATACGGGGCTCTGAGTCTTTTCCATCTGGACTCTGAGTCTCGGTGCAAAC
Source organism: Leptonychotes weddellii (assembly GCF_054177405.1). Lineage (NCBI taxonomy): Eukaryota > Metazoa > Chordata > Mammalia > Carnivora > Phocidae > Leptonychotes > Leptonychotes weddellii. Next base: position 1,241 of record NW_028026507.1, read on the forward strand.
TTGGTGAGTACCTTCTCCCCTCTTCCTTTACTTTCATTCCAGGGTCTCTTCAAGGAGTATGGTCTTAATGGAACTTTTCAAGTCGATTGCTCAGGCTGCAATCCTCTAGCCTGTGGCTATTCTACCAGGAGGAGAAACCCCGTCTTTTGTCTGCAAGTTAGTACCCTGTCTGGGATGGTAATAAGACCCAGAAACTTGATGCCCTCTCTTTACTCGTGTCCTTATACAAAACTGTCTGTCTTGGGCACAGGACAGCCACCTAAGTCACCAGGATGGCTGCCAATCTTAAGATTCCCGTGTGAGGTTTCCTCCCATTGGTCTAATGTGATCCCCTCCACATTTCTGGCCGGGAGACCTTCACTTGGAGCCAGCTGAAACCAGTACCTAATTGAATTAAAACCCAACCCTGGGGGACACATGGGTGGCTCAGTCAGTTAAGCCTCTGCCTTCAGCTAGGGTCACGATCCCAGAGTCCTGGGATTGAGCCCCACATCGGGCTCCCTGCTCAGCGGGGAGCCTGCTTCTCCCTCTCCCTCTCCCTGCTGCTCCCCCTGCTTGTGCTCACTCTCCCTCTGTCAAATAAATAAATAAAATCTTAAAAAAACAAAAAAAAACCATGGGCTATTTCCTAGGGAAGCTGGCTCTAAAGACTACATGTTGTTGGAAGGTCCCTTAGAACCATGATGGATTTCTGTCTTTACTGTTTTCCATCAATGTCCTCTACTAACTACTTAAGCTACAAAATTGGGTAATTTTCCCTTGTAAAACGTCTCTAGTGTTCTCCATGGGTTAAAAACGGCAGGGTATGGGGCGCCTGGGTGGCTCAGGCAGTTAAGCATCTGCCTTCCACGCAGGTCATGATCTCAGGGTCCTAGGAGAGAGCCCAGCATCTGGCTCCCTACTCCACAGGGAGCCTGCTTCTCCCTCTCCCTGTCTACCCTTCTTGTGCATGCGTGCTCTCTCTCTGTGTCAAATAAAATAAAATCTTTTTTTATTTTTTATTTTTTTAAAGATTTTATTTATTTAGTTGACAGAGAGAGACACAGCGAGAGAGGGAACACAAGCAGGGGGAGTGGGAGAGGGAGAAGCAGGCTCCCCGCAGAGCAGGTAGCCCGATGCGGGACTCGATCCCAGGACCCTGGGATCATGACCTGAGCTGAAGGCAGTCGCTTAACCAACTGAGCCACCCAGGCGCCCCTTAAAATCTTTTTTTAAAAAAAGAACAACAATGACAGATTCTTCAAGGCAAGGTAAAATAAGGCGTGACCCTCTATGGCATAACCTTCAAGGCTTGGTATTTTGGTCCACATGCCAGGCACCCACTGTAGTCTAGAATGTGATGGGGAAGCCGGCAGAGGGCAGGCCTCCCTCCTACAGGGGCCTTTAAGGGTGGTCATGATCACAGCAGTTTTGTTCAGGGGGATACCTCAGGTCGCTCTGGCACCAGGAGCGTCTAACATATGCTGTGCTTGGGACGCCACCTGGGAGTCAGGGGCGGGGGGGAAGGGGAAAGATTTTCTTTGGTAATGGATGTTCTCTAGCATATGGGCGCTTCTTCAGGCCCCAGAGATTCTCCCTTGACATACCTTTAACCCACTGGAAACAATTCGGATTGCAAAATTTAGGGAAGAACTGAGCTCCCGTAAAACTGCATGGCCTCAATGGGATCTATCCTTTCGATGTCTTCTGCAGGAAACAGGGCAAATGGGCCTAGGGTACCCTTGTTGCTTGTACCTAGGTCTTCATTGCTCTACACCAGGACCCTGACCTAAGGGTCTCTTGCAGATGTGTTTGCCTGAATGTGTCAGCTTGTAAACCTCCCCCCCCCCCACATATTGGATGATAATTATCGAAATAGGCCTCCTCTGAGGAAACCCAGGAAACACAGGCCATCCTGGACAAAGGGGACACTCTCTCTCTCTCTCTGTTCTTCCTCCTAATAGATGTGGGGGCTTCTCCCTCACTCATTTCCTGGGTTGATGGCTATAACTGGAGCCAATTGTGGTTAGTCTCCCTTGAGACGGGGACTTTAAGGAATATTCCCAAGCAGCTGCTGAAATTCCCTGTCTTCTCTGGCCCGACGTGGACTGCCTATTCCCCCTTGTTGGCAGGAAAACATGGCGTCTGCTCTTCTGTTGGAGCTGATGAGCTCTAGAACTGGGAACCCTTTCTCTGCCTTCTGGCAACACTTGGCCTCTTCTGCCTCCCCCTCCTCCCGTTTCTGCACCACCTTGGGTGCAACCTGCATAACTGGCTTCCAGACCATCCTCGGTGCCTCAGGCACCATGGCTCCTTGCTTCACTGTCAAGGAGCAAGAAGAGCACCCCCTGGACCTAACACCACCCTCCAGATTTCCCCACCAGTGTCTCAGGTGAAAATGGACAATGGGGAACAAATTGATTGACTATTAGTTGTGCCCAGGTGGAACATATTCGGTATTTAAACTAATTTAAGTTTGTTGGTTTAAGATAGACATGTCTTTATTTTTTAAGATTTTATTTATTTATTTGACAGAGAGAGACACAGCGAGAGAGGGAACACAAGCAGGGGGAGTGGGAGAGGGAGAAGCAGGCCTCCCGCTGAGCAGGGAGCCCGATGCGGGGCTCGATCCCAGGACCATGACCTGAGCCAAAGGCAGACGCTTAACGACTGAGCCACCCAGGCGCCCGAATAGACATGTCTTTAAAGTTACCAGCATTAAATGTGAAACTTTTATTATACCAAAATTTACTTAAGCTCAAATAAGTTCGTGTTATCTGTGTTGCAATTTGTTAGCAAAAAGATGACTTAAAAGGATGGTTAATCATGTCTGTCTCAAAGTTTTCATAGGAAATTGTTAAAATAGCTTTCAAAGTCTTTGGTAACCTGAAACTTTAAAGTTTTGCTTTGATGATAAATATGATTAAATTCATTGGATATCTATATCTTTTCCAAACAGAATAAGGTGCTAAATCATTGATTACTGAACCTAAGTTTGTGCTATTGACTTCTTATTGCAAAGAAACTAAAGATATTTGAGTCTGTTGATAAATATGCTTTGTACTTAATAGATTCATAAGTTTGCCATCTAAAGAATTCTGGTGTAGTTCACAACTGGTTACTACTTAGTCTTCACTGGAGACTAAGGTTTCTAAAGAATGCAAAATTCTACTAAATGTAATTAAGACTGATGGGAAAAAGGGAAGAAATGCTAGATGTAAGAAAGATCGAAGGAATGGGAATACATTTTTATTGAAGGTAAAAGAAGGTAATTTTGTCCTAAATGAGACTGGTTGTTTGGAAAGAAATGGCTTAGGACAAAAATCTAAATGCAAAAGAAAGTTGTAGGTTTGTGAAGGGAAATCTTTGGAAAGGAATTTTAGGTGTGGTCAGGATGTACTAAGATTAAAATGAAGGGATTTTTTTTAAAAAAAGATTTTATTTATTTATTTGTCAGAGAGAGAGAGCACAAGTAGTGGGGAGCAGCAGGCAGAAGGTGAAGCAGGCTCCCGGTTGAGCAGGGAGCCGGACATGGGACTCAATCCCAGGACCCTGGGATCATGACCTGAGCCAAAGGCAGAAGCTTACCGACAGCCACCCAGGCATCCCTAAAATAAAGGGATTTTAAAAGTACAGTGGTATAAGATTGAAATTCTCTGTTCAAAAAAAGTTTTCTTGATTTATTGGTCTGCTGTAATAAGAAAATGTAAACAAAGGTTTTTTTTTTTCTGTTTTGTCTGCCCAGAAAACCAGTTTCTATGTTTTGTGGTTATCAGGTCTTCGATTACTTGGTTAAAACTTCTCAATATTAAAGAGCTAAGTTTTGCTAACAACTAGGTAACCCTACATTTTGCCTTTGGAATCTCTTATTGTCATATTGGCTAAATTAAAAAAAAAAATAAATGAGTTTTGTAATGATCTGTAATCCTATCCAGGTATGTGCTATAACTTTCTAAGGTTTAAACAATTTTCCCAAAATTTAAATTGTAAATGGAGTCTCTTTAACTCATTAGGCCTTTTTACCTGGTATGTTAAGTTACTCTGGAAACATTGTTGAACAAATAATAAGCCTTAGGTTACATTTGGGTAAATGCTATAACTATTCTAGAGATGATATGCAGTTCCTAAAGTTTTATTATGTTCTGGTAAAAGACCATTACTCAATATTTTGATTATTAAAGTGTTATGTGTCACAGAAATAATCAGATTTCCTTGCCAGCCATATTGTAATCTCTCATCAGATCTGCAACCATGTCCATTTTTGAGTCTTTTGTCATTTATAGCTATTGTTCTTACTCTCTTGTAAAATGGTTCATCTTTAAGGAGATTCATAAAAAAGGCTTTCAGGACAAATACAGGTACTCAGTATCTTTAAGATCATAAAACTGAAATGGGTAAGAATTTCCAGAACTAACTAAAGCTGTATTCAAACTAAACAAGAATAGCAACACGGACTAAATGAATTGGGAAAAATGATTATAGTTTTTTTGTAACTCTTGGTTGAAACATTCCTGGTTCTCTAATATTTGCTCTTCCAGACTAGGGGACCTTTCTCTTAAGACATCAGTGATATAAAGAAATAATAATAAAACAAATTAAAGTATACCTGAACCCTCTGCAATTCAAAAGATCCCAGTAAGTATTCTTTCTTCCTTGGCAATCAGAGTCATTTGCATAAATTCAGTAAGAATCTGTTCTCCTTGTAACAGGACACCATTGGAAACATTGGTTATTTTACCAAGGCTTTGACTGGAATGTCATATTTGAGAGAGACATGCATAGACTCAGATATGACCAAACATCTTTAAGGAACTGAGGTTGACTTTATGAAACATGGGCTGAGCCATAAAGCCCCTTGGAAATGCTGGCCTGATACCCTGCTTACAGAATTCCCAGGAGCCTCCCCAGGTGAGTAAAGAATGTCACTTCCTGGCAGGTGCAGGAACCTCAGGATACTTTGGGGACCTCGAGAAGAGGAATTTGCCCAAATCTACAGGTATTGCAGACATGTCTGATGGCAAGTGCTTGGCTTGGCTTCTGGCCTGGAGAGGCTACTAAAAGTTCAATATAAGCAGATTCTAGCAAAGCAGATTCTAAAAGATATGATCAAACATTCTTGCTGAGCTTATGTAAATAATTAAGCCAAGTTTGTTAAAACTGGACTTGTTCTGCAAACAAATTAGTCTTGATTTGGCTATCTCTGGAAATGAGGGTTATTTTATAGAAAAACTATGCTTCAATAACCCACCTTTGCAGATATTAAATCCTAGTTTTGATTATCCTTAAATGTTGTTTGCCTAAGCTAGACAACTTGAGGTAAACCAGAAAAATTGCCACAGCAGCTCATGTATAGACAATCTTCTTGCTTGTTATTCTTTGGGGATAATAACAGGACCCCATGGGCATATGCACTTTTAAACAGCTGAAAAAAATGCATTTGATTCCCCAACAATTGTATAACACAACTATCACCTTGACCAATTCTGTGTGGCTGGGATGACAAAATCATTCCTTAAAAGCCAGAGCATATCCCACTCCATAGGGTTAACTAAGGACTTGTGGAGATAATGGATGACCCCATTTTCTTTATGACTAAATTGGATGGTACACTTGGGGATGCCCTTTTCTCTTGAGACAAGTCCTCTCCCACTTTCCAGTGATTCCTTATAATTAGGATATTAAGGCTGGACCTCAAACAAAAAGGGCTTTTTTATTTTAAAGATTTTATTCATTTATTTGTCAGAGAGAGAGAGGGAGAGCACAAGCAAGGGGAGTGGCAGGCAGAGGGAGAGGGAGAAGCAGGCTCCCCGCGGAGCAAGGAGCCTGATGCAGGACTCCATCCCAGGACCCTGGGATCATGACCCGAGCCAAAGGCAGATGCTTAACCAACTGAGCCAACCAACTGAGCCACCCAGGAGTCCCCAGAAAGGCTTCTTGGTGGTTTTATTCCTTAGTCGTATTTATCCTAAAAGCCACCTCTAGTGAGGTACAATTACAAACACAGGTTTTAGCCAAGCATGTAACAGCCCTCCTGGTAAAGGAGCCTCCAAGCTCACTATGGGACAGTCCCAGATTGTAATGACTTCACATCAGGTCCAGAGTGCCTTAGAGACCAAAAGCCACCAATGGATAATGGGAGGCTGGCTTATTAAAAACCAGGTCAGGCTTGGGGCGTCTGGGTGGCTCAGTCGTTAAGCATCTGCCTTCGGCTCAGGTCGTGATCCCGGGGTCCTGGGATCGAGCCCCGCATCGGGCTCCCTGCTCAGCGGGGAGCCTGCTTCTCCCTCTGACCCTCTCCCCTCTCTCGCTGTGTCTCTCTCTGTCAGATGAATAAATAAAATCTTAAAAAAAAAAAAAAAGATTAAAAAAAAAAACCCAGGTCAGGCTTATAGATATGCCTGGAATTATACTTGAAACCTGTCAGACTTTAAGCCCAGGTACCCTTATGCCTGAACCTGACCATCATCCTTCTATGGAGCATAACTGTTCAGAGGTTACTGATCTTGTTTATTCTAGGTGACCAGATTAAAGGTGCCCCTATTAAAAATGCAGATGACAGCGGGTTTGCCAATGGCAGTCTTTCACGGAAAAGGGAACAAGAAAGCTGGGTATGCTATAGTCAGTCTCATTCAGACTGTTGAGGCCAAAGCCCTGTCAACAAATGTATCTGCCCCCAAAAGCGGTTAATAGTGTCCACCTGTGCTTTGCAATGGGCAAAAGCCTTAAAAATTAGTATGTATACTGACTCCAAATATGCCTTCCTAGTCCTACATGCCCATGGAGCAATTTATTTATTTTTTACTTTTTATTTATTTATTTTTAAAGATTTTATTTATTTATTTGAGAGAGAGAGAATGAGAGACAGAGAGCATGAGAGGGAGGAGGGTCAGAGGGAGAAGCAGACTCCCCGCCGAGCAGGGAGCCCGATGCGGGACTCGATCCCGGGACTCCAGGATCATGACCTGAGCCGAAGGCAGTCGCCCAACCAACTGAGCCACCCAGGCGCCCCCATGGAGCAATTTAAAGAAAAGGGGGTTATTATCAAGACGTAACTCCCCAATCAAATATGGGCCCGAAATTATTACAGAAATTCAAAGGATGGCCCCCTAAAACTGAATAGCCCTTGAAATCCTGACTGCAGTTCAAGGAGGCCCAAAATTAGATGGCTGGCTCCTAACAGACCCAATGGTTATATGGGGCTCTAACCTGTGTCCACAGCTTCCCCCAGGCTGGATAGGCCGCTGGACTCTGGGTTTTGCCTGGATGCACTGACGCATTATTAAAACCATTACCCACCCAGCCAACGTTGCAGATTTAAAATGATGGTGGACATGTTCTATGTCTCATTGGTATGACCACCTAGCATCCATCCCTCTTTGGGACTGGAGGATGTTGTTTGGCACTTGGAAGCTCTATGAATAATAAGTGCATGGTCAAAGCCCTAAGTAACACCCAAAGTAGCATTTCTCTATTAAATACTAAAGTAATACAAATGCGTGAAGCAGTTTTACAAAATAGAATGGCATTAGATGTTTTAAATGTCGCACAAAGTAGAGCTTGTGCTATCATAAAGACAGAATGCTGTGTATACATTCCAGATTACCACGAACATATTTCTGGGGGGGCGCCTGGGTGGCTCAGTTGGTTAAGCGACTGCCTTCGGCTCAGGTCATGATCCTGGAGTCCCAGGATCGAGTCCCCCATCGGGCTCCCTGCTCGGCAGGGGGTCTGCTTCTCTCTTTGACCCTCCTCCCTCTCATGCTCTCTGTCTCTCATTCTCTCTCTCTCAAATAAATAAATAAAACCTTTAAAAAAAAAAAAAGAAAATATTTCTGGGTTTCTAACTGACATGAATATTCAAACTGACGCTTTAAATGATCTCTTTCCTTTAGTGATTGCTTTAAACTCCTGGACTGGAGGGGGCGCCTGGGTGGCTCAGTTGGTTAAGCGACTGCCTTCGGCTCAGGTCATGATCCTGGAGTCCCGGGATCGAGTCCCACGTCGGGCTCCCTGCTCAGCGGGGAGTCTGCTTCTCCCTCTGACCCTCCCCCCTCTCATGCTCTCTCTATCTCATTCTCTCTCTCAAATAAATAAATAAAATCTTAAAAAAAAAAAATAAACTCCTGGACTGGAGGAAAATTATCAAAGGTCAACTATCAAAGATCTTTTAGTCAAATTTCTCTTTCTCATTATAACATTAACCTTATTTTGTTGTCATTTCTGGTGTCTCTCTGCCCAGTGCCAAGACTCCTTCGCTACCATAGCATCCAGGCCACAGACAATGTTTCTACTAAAGGAGCTTCATATATGTTGTCCACGTTGGATTCAGCTGCCTCCCCCTTTAGTAACTCCCCTATATGTTCCCCAACGGACCGATATGGACCCACAGGTAGGAACATTTCTATACCCCTATTCAGCAGGAAGAAGTTACATATGAGACCATCCACATTCAAAACTTAAAGACTGAAGGGTCAAAATTGTTCAAGGGGGGGAAATGATGAGGGTGCAGACAGCTAGCTGAGGACAAAGCACTGACACCCCACAAAGCCCTCCCCCCGCTACTCCTGGGTGAGATCTGTGTGACATTCCTCCAGGAAGCTATGAGCTGTCTTAATGTGAATGCCTTGCAAGAGGGAAAACCAACCTTAACTTGACAACAGCTAGGCCTCCAGTATCCTGAGGGTCTTCCTTAGCATTTGAAAGTTCTCTTAAAAACCTCCCTTTTCCTCACCTCCCCCAACACCCAAGTATATAATCAGCTGCCCCTCACAACTCCTGGGCTGCAGCTCTTTCTGCCCACTGGTCCTGTCCCCGTGCTTTAATAAAACCACCATTTTGCACCAAAGACATCTCAAGAATTCTTTCTTGGTCCTCGACTCCGGACATCACCCCACCAAACCTGACCTACATTCCAAAATTACATCACAAAGACTGTCTCTACCAGGCCTGGAAAGAGCCAAACCGCATCAGAGACAATACATCTCTCATCGCTGCTTCAAAAGTAAGCGAAGTCCTGCATTCCTTCCCCGAGATAAGAGCCCAAAACCCCAAGCAGTGGATCCCGGCTCTCAGAGCAGGCCCTTCGCCTCTTCCCCACTCCCAACAGTCACCTCTGCGGGATTAAAATGTGAAGTCTCAGCCCCCCAGAGGAGCACTGGCTTCATTACCCTCACCTTGGATGCAGGTGTTCTAGGAATGCTTTCTAACTACCTCTGGGCAACCTTACGCTCGCTTTTACAGGCAATGCCCAAGCTCCCCTCTGAATATTCATCCTAACCCTGAATGAAAGAAGCCCATCACACCCGGCAGGGGAGCAGCGCATTTGAAGTTACTCCCTGAGGTCTCCTCATCTGCTGCAAGTCAAGTTTCCTTCGTGGGACAACTCACCTGGTTAGTCTCTACCTGTAACTGACCAAGGAGCAGGCTCCCGTT